>NC_142643.1:3653863-3956893 GCF_053813885.1 Theobroma cacao
TTAATTTTTATAATTATTATTTATTATTTTTTATTTATTTACACAAAAAGCTCCCCAAGGGAGCAATGGAGTTTTTTTTTTTTTAAATACAATAATAAAATTTTAAATTAATTAAAAAAAATTTAATTTTTTCATAATGGTGTTTGCACTCTTAAGATGAATCATCTATTTCAAAAATTAATGAATGTCTGTGTAAATTCGACCAAAACTTAAAAAATAAAAGTATTTTACCCATTGTTCTAATATCTAACTCTGTTTTGTTTTGGGTTTTGACAGAATTCAAAGGGTAAGAGTTAAACAACTTGGAAGCAAGGAGTTTTGGAATACCTGATGAAGAAGAGTGAGGCATATCTGCTCATAGTGATTGCTATCCAACATTATTTTACAGACAAACAATAATAAACAAAAAGAAGACAAATCTGTTTAATGTCTAATGTAGATCCTCCAATTTATTGAACCAAATTTGCTTCATTACAGCTTCCAGTACATCCCCAACTTATTTAAGATTCCAGCAAGTACTCCATAGAATGTGATCTCAGCGAAAATCACATACAAAAGAGTCCCTAGGTTCCTCGAGTTCCACATCTATGAAAACATGAGTTTTGATCCAAGTGACCTGAGCATTCATTGTTCAATTTGCATTTTCAGGTGACAATTTCAACAAACTGAAAATTCCAAACTGATCTGCTTAATGAAATTAACTGGAAGTAAACACTTACAAGTGTGTTGTCAGGGCGGTTATGGTACCAGCCACTGATGAATGCTGCAAGTATACCTTGTGCCCTCAGCACAAAATGAGCATGGAGTTCATCCCTATCCATTCCAGGAATAGAAATGGAGTTCTCAGCCCCCAAACATGAATCTGTTCATTTTTCCCAAGGGACAACCAAGAAAAGAAAACAAAGAATTTCTGACTGGTTATTACACAATTATATATAGTTAGCTATAAAGATTAGCTTATGTGGACAGGTGGTTTGCTGTGTTCTTTTCATTACCAGAATGTAGACTCCAGAAAATACAACTCCCGCTGCACCAGCTGTGAGGCAGACATAGCTAATGGTGTAGAGCTGTTTATTGATAGGAATAGCTGCAACGCAGTGGGGAAAGATCCTTTCTTAATTTTTTATTTAGTTAAGAAGTTATTAAAAAACTCATTGGATATCCAATTAGATTTCAGAGGACAAAATCATTGTCAAGGAAACTGACCATGAGTGAGCCGAGAAAAAGTAAGCCAAGTCCCATTGATACCCGTTGTTTGAGCCTTTGAGAGTGGCCCTACACAAAATTTCACTCTTTACTTCTAGAAGTTGATGTCTAATTAATGATAGTTCAAGTAACTTAATTGAGTTTCTAACCTTGAAATGTATCAGCACATGCCCGTAATGGATGCCTATGGTGCCCCAGAGAATAGCTGAGATTGAACTATAAAAGGAAAGGACTATTATATCATGTCTAGCTCAAAATAATCTTTCTTGCTCTGTTAAGTAGTAAATAGTGTGTTGATGAGGAAGTTTCAAACCTTAACAAGCCTTCTGGTTCAAAATGGCATGGCACCAAACTGGAGCATCCTCGAGAAAAGGGCCTGAACGTGGAGAATTGAGAGTACAAGCCTAGGAAGTTTATTGAAATGATTGAGAATAAGAATTTTTTGGAACTCGAAAAGGAAAATTCAAAATGATTCTGCCTTGTTGGGACTGAACCTTTAGACGTTGCCGGACAGGGCTCTTGTAGAGATGGTTTATGCCCAAAATCTCCCTATCCATATACCCAACAGCATTACAAGCAGGTCCCAAGTGTCCCCTCATCCCACATTTCACCTAAAATTGGCGAAAAGGGTAAAGAAGCTGTTACAAGTACATCAATCATCGCATAATCTTGTTATACTTGATCAGCTATTCAGAACATACTGTATATATCGTTCCTCCCTCGTGATCAATAAAACTCCAATCAGGAACATACAATGAATACGTTGTGATCATGTAAATGGCAAACGCAGTGAACCCTCTAATCCTGGATTCAATGTAGACCAATTACATTACTCCCATTGTCTTAGCAAAAGAATCAAAGTTTTGTTTCATAAATATGGGTACGGATGAAAGATTGGCCCTTTTTATCGTCTCTCAAGTGGTATGAGTAAGCTGAACTACTTGTTTACCATTGCCATCGATATGCAGAGAAACTGGATAGATGTCCTGGTGCTATAACAAGTGGTCTCCATTTTGTAGTCAGAGTCTCTATCAGAGCTACAACTAAGTATACCAATACTATTCTCTGCTTTCACGAAAGAAAACAGTGGTTACCATCAGCATGGCTTCAAAATCAATTCCTATAAAAAGGTCACTATGAGTAAAGCAGCTTTTTGATTCTTTCTTACAAGTATTAACGCTGTCAACATTATCGGTATACTCAGTCAAGAAAAAAAAGGGTGATTACAATATTCGTGTAAATATTTCTAAACCTATATTAGAGATATCAAGGAAAATTTCAAAGATGAACAATGACTAGCTATGGAAAAGAGGACCTGGAGAATGCCACACCATCTAATGAGCTCCTTGCCAACCCCATAAACGAGATCAATATTATCAGCTAAAGAATGAGAGTATCCTCCTGCAGTGTGTCAATATAGAAGTTCAGAGGTTAAGAGTTTTGATTCACTTGAGGGTCATGTGACAGAGAAAACCATGTACATTGTGGTAATGGCTTCACATGTTTATGGCATACCTTGCAACAGAATTCCCCAAAATAGAAGCTTTAATGTCCTTAAGGTTATCTTATTAACTGCATCCTTGATCTTGAGAATTTTCTGTAAATTTGAGACCAAGGGTTTTATCAGAGACATCTGACTTGTATTATAATAGCTGGGAAAGCCAGAAAACAAATGGAAATTAATAAGTTGTAAATATGGTTTGTCTAAAACCACAATTAGAGAAAAGAATATATATACCTTGAGAGCCAGGGCAATTGCAACCCCTGTAATGAAATTGAGAAAGAGATGAAACTATGACAGAGCAGAGGACTACTCTGTTGTGGAGAAGGAACTAAAAGCAAGACGAGAGAAAATAAATTTTTCTGATGAAAACTTTTTCTTCATTAAACATGAACCAAAGTATATATACAAGGTATACATGGTTAACACCTGTTAACATAAAGAGACAAGTGTTATTAACCAACCATGCACTAAGACACCTCATAACACTGCTGTAGAACACTTAATGACCAGTACAGTAAAGCAAAATACATAGTAAAACAAAATGATAAAGTCACAGCATGCTTTAACTCTAACAACCCCAACACTGAAGAGGAAAAATGGCATCACAAATCAGCTTACATGCATCCATCCCATGCTGCGCGATCAAGGCCTGGATATGCTATGCCAGCATGCATGGTCTACCAATATCTTCAACTACAAACCCGACACACACTCAAAATCATTTCGAGCATTTGTTTTCAAAAAACTTACTCAGTTTTTATTATTTCTATGCTCTTTTACAAAATGATTCATTTCCTTTTTTTTTTTTTTAATTTAAGGCACATTGCTAGCTTAAAATTAAGTAAATTATGTGAATGTTTCTTACTGGACGTGCAGGGAACTATAATTTATACATGCACACAACAAATAAGAAGATTTTCTTCTCTTTCTTTTTTTCCTCTATTCAAGTGCATGCATGGATATATAGTTTGAATGTTGTCTTAACAGGCCAGCAGCATCTCCATAGATAAGAAGATTTGCTGCATCAAAGGATAAGATATAGGTAAAGACAATCAGAAGCTAGCATCCTCTAATGCTCTAAAAATAGAAGTAAGGTAATAAGCTGTTAACCTGTGTAGTAAGGCTTATATAGTCCTAGACTTACTGCTATGGTAAGCCCTCTAAACCTATCCAAGATTGCAGAGGGATTTTTCAGCTGACAAGTTATACTGTACAATATAAGTGGTAGAAGAGTCCTATTGTTTGGCAGACTGCCTAGAGTTAAAATGAGCAGTCTCAAGTTGAGAACAATCTTTCATAATTTTAACAATCATAACTTTTTCTTTAGGTGCAGTTGCAAAGTCCTGGATTTCTGTTGAAAAAGGGTTTGACTGCTCTTCTCATATGATCTCCTGATACATAAAGTTTAGCCTGCAGAAAGTTTTCTTTGGAGTTAGTGGTACATATTTTGAATGTGTAATTTGTAGGGGCTTTTCTCTTGTTCTTGCTTTGTATTGTGTTGGAATGTACTTAATTTATTTCTGCTTTTATGATTTCTCTTCTTATTAACCCAACACATTGTTAAAGAAAGCTTAGCCATAGAAATGGAAGCAGTGACCAAAATAAAGTTCAAATTAAACAATTCTAAATTTAACTACTATTAGAAAGCAGGTGAAAATTTGAACAAGCAAGCAAGGTTTACAGAGGGAGAAAGAAAGAAAGAGAAATGTTTAAAAATCTAATGTACAATTTGTAAATCAAGTATTACACATTATCTAGTCCTTCGTGTATTCTGTAGCAATTATGACTCTTATAGCTTCCAATATATACCCAATTTGTGCAAGATGCCTGAAAGGACTCCGTAGAAAGCAATTTCTGCAAATATTACGTACAGAAGGGTCCCTAGCCTCTCCGAGTGCCAAACATTTGTGAAGACATGTTTTTGGATCCAATAGACCTGAGCATAGGATTTATTTAGAAAAAATTACATTAGCTGATACTGCAAGAAGCTAAGATTGTCAAAATGTTTAACCTTAACATGATGGAAGTACTTACAAGGGTGTTGTTGCTGGACTCATAATACCATCCATTTACAAATGCTGCAAGGATGCCTTGTGCACCCAGCACATATACCAGCATTGCATTCATTCCTATCCATTCCAGGAACAAAAATGGTGTCCTGAATCCCCATACATCAATCTGTCGATTTATTTCACAAGGGAACACAGACAAAGAGAACATGTTTCAGTTATCATTAGCCTTAGGAATATTGACTAGCTGAAGAGTGTGAAATTATTTTACCAGGACGTAGAATGCAGAGAAAACAATTCCTGCTGCAGCGGCTGTGAAACACACATAGCTGAAACTGTAAAGCTGCTTGTTGATGGGAATAGCTGTAAATTTGCACACGAGCAACATGTGTTAATTTCATCTTGCATTGTTCCGAAGGAAATTGTATCTATCATAGGATTCAAATGTGTTATTCCAGGAGTCTCACCGTCTGTAAAATGAAGAATAATGGCTACAATAAGTAAGCCTAACGCCATCGAGACCCATTGCTTGAGCCTCTCAAAGTGACCCTACAAAGACCGATTTCATTTTTATTTCCCTTCTTGAGGCTGATTGGCAACCACAATTCATGATACATTTAGTTTCGCATGTTTCTAACCTTGAAATGAATTAAAACATGTCCATAATGGATCCCAATGGTACCGGAGAGGATAGCCAAAATTGAACTAAGAAAGAACAGCAACCAATCAAATCACTGGCTTCTGGGTATGTATGGATTACTTAGAATGAGAAGTTTTGGTTAATCAACAAACCTTAGTAAGCCTTCTGGTTCAAATGGAGCACGGCACCAGCTTGGGGCATTTTCACGGAAAGGACCAGAACCTGGAGAACTAAGAGTGCAAGCCTACAATTTTGTTGGAACAAAGTAAAATTGATGGTAAGCAGTGATGACTTTGCCAATCTATAGGAAAATGAAGCTCAGAAATGTCCTGACCACCCTGATCTGGACTGACCTTTAGGCGTTGCCAGACAGGACTTGAGTAGAGATGATTAATGCCCCAAACCTCTCGATCCACATAACCAACAGCATTGCAAGCAGGTCCTAGGTGTCCTCTCATCCCACATTTGACCTTAAAATTGCAGAAAAAGCAAAATAAACTGAGTCATTAGTTTTAGTTTTGGGGAAACTAGATTCTGATCAATTTTATGCATGGGGCATTTGAGCTATAATTCACAGTACCGTGTATCTCGTTGCTTCATCGTCATTGTCCACCACAAAACTCCAATGTGGGACGTATAGTGAATATGTTGTGATCATGTAAATGACAAAAGCAACGAATCCTCCAATCCTAGATTTTCGATAGGTAAAAATGGTTGTAACTTTAGGTGAACCGTTGAAGCAAGGATACTAATACAACTTTGTTAGAATAGAAGTATAGAACTTATGGTTCTTTACCATTGCCAGCGGTATGCAGTAAAAATTGATAAATGTCCAGGTTCCAAAACTGTTGGTCTGCGCTTTCTAGTCAGAGTCTCTATCAGGGCTACAATGAAGTAAACCAATGCTATTCTCTGCTTGCAAGCAAGAAATTCATGATTAGCCAATACGTCAATTTTGAAGACCAACTTTAGTGTATAAATCTGTTCATTTTGGATGTGTGCAATCACCATTAAATTGTTGACATGAAGACAATTATAGGCCAAAGAAAAGACTGAAAATCTCTGCTAAGGATCAGGTGCTATTACCTGGAGGATGCCACACCATCGGATTTGTTTCATGTCAACTCCGTAGGCAAGATCAGCAGGCGCATGGGAGTATCCACCTGCAGATTAGCAATTGCAATATTCACTATGCATTGATTCCTGTCCAAGTGTCAAGCCACTTATCATTCTAGGTGCATCTACCTTTAAGTATTTAAGCATGCATATCAATGAAGGCTACTGCTATATATTTATTAAAATTAGGCATTGCCAACTTCTTTGAGTTGGCTAGTTTAATCCCATAAATCCTTCAAAACTTAGGAGGAGACTCCATTTTAAATGGTCTAGTCCAAAGATATAAAAACATATTATATTAACACAGGGGGAATTGGAAGCTAAAATGGCATAGCCCTTGGCAAGGCTGGCATGGCATCAAATGATAATGATTGGGATATTTGGGTAATGAAGCCTACCTTGCAACAAAACTCCCCAAAATAGAAGCTTTAGGGTTCTTAAGCTTATCTTCTTAATTGCATCCTTGATCTTTGGAACTTTCTGCAACAGGGGAGACAAAATTTATGAGAAATGACAACACGTATTTAATTATTAGACTAGAAAGGACAGCACATGCATTTTATTATTAGATTAAATAATTAAAGTGCAAATTATGATATTTCTTTTTTGAAAGAAGAACAATTTGATTTTATATTTTTTAAATAAAAAAATTATATACTAATTAATGAGTCGTATGCAAATTATGATCACTTTTTGATAGAAAAGTAAAAATTGTTTAGGCATATGTGTATTGCCTATTAATATGGATAAATATTGTGCATATTTTTTTATAGGTGTCCAATATTTAGTTGGTATTAAGCAGCTTATAATTTGATTCTGTTGTTCTAATGGTAAGAAACAAATCGAACAAAAAAATACAAAATTTTACTTAAAAATATTTTTTTTTTATAATTGAGGGAGGAGATTCAAACTCTACTTTTTAGGTAAGGGAATAATACACCAATTAATAAGCCAAATGCTCAGGTGCTGCTTAAAAATATTTTATTTTTAAAATTTGAGTAAATTACATAAAATCCCTTGAGTTTTGATCATAATTATACTCAATGACATTAAATTGAAAAACTTACATTTTGTCTCGAAAATCACATTTTACATTTACAAAATAGTATAATAATCGGAGTTCTACAACGATACCTGTTGAAATAATGACATGGCATCATGCCCTTATTTAATGGGAAAGCACAAAATGTTAGGATTAACAAATGTATTGTGTTATATGATTTTCTATTAGAGATGAATATAATTGATAAAGTTTTTATAAAAATTTAGACCAATTATTATTAATAACTTGAATTTAAACTTTTTAGAATCATATGATTTATATTTGAAAACTTGCTAAATCAATAATGCTTGAAGTCCTTACATGTAATGACATGTAAACACCAAATAAGATTCGAAAAAAAAAAAAGAAATTAAAATTTAATAAAAATAATAATAATCGGTTGGTTTGGATCAAATTTTAATTACGTTTGGTTAAAATATTAAAATTACTTATTTGATTCTATTGGATTCTTGATTCATAGTATAAAATAGATATTATTTTCTTTTTACATTTCGGTGAATAAATTAGAGATAATATAAAAAATAAAAAATCTTTAATTTTTTAGAAAACGGAGAAATCAAATCAATCTGAACCGAATTGGAATCATTTGAACTCGGCTCAGGATTACCACCTATTTGGGTCGGCTTCGGAGAAATCAAAATATTGCACATCAACCGAAAGTTCTTCCAAAACTGGATTGAATCAAACTGTATGCAACCCTAGCACTAATTGTTTGATAGAATTCTTAGAGAAAACTGACATAACACCCATTGCCTCAACCATATCTGAATATATTTTTGGGTTTCTTGAGGAAGAATTCTAAGCCCCATTTCTCAAAATTGGGTGTTGTTCATTTATGCACACCTGGTGTTGGAGAAATTCCCACTTTTTTGAAAGATGCACATGCACTGTCCCCTTTGTCGACCCAAGTATTGTAGAACTGACAGTAGGACATATGGACCGACTTGCCGAACCGAAAGGGAAGAACATGATAATCCAAACCCAGATGAACATAAGAAAGGCATCAGATTTGTTACCTTGAGAGCTAGGGCTATTGCCACCCCGACAATGAAGAGAAAAAATGGCATCACAAAGTCAGCCAGCGTGCAGCCATTCCATGGTGAGTGATCAATCCTCGGATATGCACCCCCAGCATCATCTACTAATATCATCAGCTACAAGGTAATACAAAAAATTATCATTTAGTTTTTAAATAGCAATCACTTCATAAATTTACGCATATATATTATTCATTTCGAATTTATTATCTTTTCTTAAACTTTGGGTTCGAGTCTTAGTGCACTCACCACGACGGTGAGCCCTCTAAATGCATCCAAGGTGGCAATCCTCTTGGTCTTTTGCTTGACTAGTGGTTGCTCCTCCAAGTTTTGTTGTTCAACGTGAGTGGTAGCAACCCTCTCTTCTTTATCATTTCCAATGCGATCTGCTGCTCCATCTTCCTCTTTCTCCACCTTTCCATCACGCTTATCTTTACGTTCTTGGTCAGGAGCACCTTCTTCATGAGCTAGCCCTTCTTCCATCTTTCCAGGATCCGCCATAACTTCTAGCTATTCCTCTCTTTGCCAAACTTTGAGGTTAAGAGAAAGACAAGGCTGGAGGATGATAGCAATAGTGAGAGGCAAACATAGGCAAGTTTATAATCATAGGGGCCGGCAATGGTTGGCGCCTAAAAGGAACAGTGGGGCCTGTAAAGGTACATCAGACAAATGGATGAAGATGGTTCGGACCCGACCAATCAAAGGACAGGTCATTGCCGTTTAAGACGCGAAACAAGTCCTCATATTCCGTGCTAGGTGGTAAGTAACTGTCACAACATCTGGAAAACTGAGATGCAAAAAATAAAATTAGTGGACTAATAACCAAGGCTTTTTATCTCATTCTTTGCACAACAATTCAACAGTCAACTCCCCTGTTTTGTCCCCTTAAGATCGGTTTAGTCTTAGCTGTTTCCCCTGTTGTTTGATTGGAATCATCATACGAGAAAAATGTTTTAATTAACCATTGAGAGGGAAGAAATTAAAGATAATAAAATTTTGGCTTGTATTCAAGTGGAAGTTTTGGCATTTGAAGGTAGTCTTAGCTGTTTCTTTTGGTGTTTGTTTGTAAATATCACCTGGAGAATATTATTTTGTCTACTGAGGGAAGAAAGAATAGTTTGAGTCTTTGAGATATATTTAGTTGACAGAATGAACTTTTAATTTGTATCAACTCACAAGCATACTCTTCACTAAATCATCTGGTAAGGTTAGTCTCATGTAATTAGTTATGAAACTTTTTATTATTGTGACATCACCATAATTGTAACTAAGGAGATATCTATGTATCAATCTTAGCATATAGTATTACTTTTGATAAGTAAATGACATTTATTTTATTAATTTAATTATTTTTAGTGGAATTTAGTATGTATCTAGATCCCCTTCCCTACGCAATCGGAGTCTTAAAGTCAGTGTATGTCTAAATCGGACTGCAACATATGTTTAAAAATTAGCTTGTTATTGAATGGAACTTATCTATCAGTGAATAAGTCCAACTGAGAATATTAATTTGATGATCAAAGAGAAAAGCAACGAAGTTGCCTTTTGAGAGTGCGTTCTATTTGATGACACAAATTTGTTGGAATCACAAGAAAAAGGCTTATTGTGATGTTTTTGCATTAATTCAACTAACCAAACTTGTAATAGAATATTAAGAAAATTAAATATTCAGTGGATATAATAAGAAACCAAATCTTTATATATATGGTAGGTCTCTTTCTTGACCTTGAACCATAGTGAAGACTGGAGTGATATCAGAGAAAATATACATTGAAGCCGGCATTCAAATGCATATGCTGGATTTTTCTTTTTCTATGATCCAATTGAATAGAAAGCATGGTTGTCTAATTTGTTCATTTGAATACCTTATGATTGATGCATAGCCTGCTTAAATTGCAGAATGAGTTAAGAAGGATTTTTTTTTTTTTTGAAAGGCTGAGATTTTATTGCTATAAAAATCTCCAAATGGAGACTTACAGGGAGCAAAGTCACAAGTGACTTGCTTGAAAATAAAAAGAGTTCCCAGGAGGAAGGGTTGGCAGAACATAGAAAAGATCTTGATGAGCCATCAGACATCAATTATAGCAGAAAGTTTATGGCAAAAATAAGATTACAATAAAGTATTTAACTTAATTGGGCTTTGTTTGGTCTCGATTTGGGCTAAGATGACACTGAAATGAGATTATCATTTCAATGGTAAAAATGAAAAGCTTGTTGGGCTTCCCAAACCATAGCAAGTAATTATTACAGACTTGGGTCAGAAGTATAAGAAGTCATAATGCATCAAAAGATTACCGACTAGTAGCACAGTTAGATTATCTAATTACATATAGCAATTGGATTATAAATTAACTGCAATAATTGAGATGCTTTAGATATATTTGACTGAAACGACAAGAATCTGACTTGCCTTGATAGCTTCTTAATGCAAACAAATCAAGTGTACAAATGGTTGGTGATGGAGATCACTTGTGTCCGAGGGGAAGAAAAACAGATTTCTATGACTTTGATGTGTACAGATAGTTTTCAATGGCGCTGACCCACAAGATTAAACAAGAGTTTGATTCTCTTGAAACATAAAATTCAAGGATGTTCATCCAGTTAGTACGAGACAAAGATCTAAGACAAATTTAGTTCTAAGTGACTTAATCTCGGAAATATGCCAAAGCTGTTTCATTTATGTCTTACATGTAGACTCCAATCGGCGGCTGCCAAAGCTCAGTGGTGGAGACTGCTCAAACTGAAGTAAAAAAATGATCCTAACAGAAAAAACTGGTGGCGGCAGTCGGAGGGAGATGAAGAGCTTCTTCTTGGCTGTACTTTCCAGCAGATTGTTCATGGTTTTTGCTACAATAATTATTATGTCTGTCAATGGCTCGGGATACATGTTTGGTCTATATTCCAATGACATTAAAACAACATTGGGGTATGATCAAACAACCCTCAATTTGTTAAGTTTCTTCAAGGACTTGGGTGGTAATCTTGGAATCCTGTCAGGGCTCATCTATGAAGTTGTGCCACCATGGGTGGTTCTTTCCATGGGTTCAGTATTGAATTTCTTTGGCTATTTCATGATATGGCTATCAGTCACAAGCCGCACAGCCAAGCCCCAAGTATGGCAGATGTGTTTATATATGTGGATAGCTGCGAATTCACAATCATTTCCGAACACAGGTGCACTGGTCACATGTGTTAAGAACTTTCCTGGAAGCAGAGGCTGTGTCTTGGGCCTCCTGAAGGGGTTTATTGGTTTAAGTGGTGCAATCATGACTCAGTACTACCATGCATTTTATAGGGATGATTCAAAGGCTCTAATCTTGCTGCTTGCTTGGCTTCCAACCATTGTTCCCTTGATTTTTCTTCGAACAATTCGGATTATGAAAGTCATTCGGATGGTGAGAGAGCTCAAAATTTCCACAGATTCCTCTACATTGCTCTTGGACTTGCTGGATTTATCATGGTCATGATTATCTTGCAAAACAGACTCAGCTTTACCAGAACTGAGTATATTGGAAGTGCTTCTGTTGTTCTTATTTTACTACTTCTCCCACTTGTTATTGTAATTAAAGAGGAATTTAATGTTTCGACGAGCAAAACACAAGCTTCGAATACTCATTCCCAATTGAATGTTGTGATTGAAAATCCTCCTGCAGTTCCAGCAAAGCCAGCAGAAGCAACAAAGGAGGCGTTTAATTGTATTAAAAAGATGTTCAAGCCACCCGACAGAGGGGAGGACTACACCATTCTCCAAGCAATTTTCAGCATTGACATGTTAATTCTCTTTATTGCAACAGCTTGTGGCACCGGTGGAGCATTAACAGTTATTGACAATCTGGGTCAACTTGGTAAATCATTGGGCTATCCGACTCATAGCATATCTGCATTTATATCACTAGTGAGCATATGGAATTTCCTTGGACGGGTCCTGGCAGGTTATTTATCTGAAATTGTCCTGACAAAGTACAACTTCCCCCGTCCCCTGATGCTCACTTTCGTGATTCTTTTGTCTTGTGTTGGCCATCTTTTGATTGCCTTTGCAGTTCCCAATTCTCTTTATTTTGCTTCAGTGATGACAGGATTTTGCCTAGGAGCCCAATTGCCCCTACTGTGTGCCATTATATCTGAACTGTTTGGTCTTAAACACTACTCCACAATGTACAATGTTGGGTCAGTTTCTAGCCCAGTCGGATCGTACATTTTCAATGTGAGAGTGGCTGGTCATTTGTATGATAAGGAAGCTGTGAAGCAAACGGAAGCTTTAGGACGTACTAGGAAACCTGGACAGGACTTGAACTGCAGTGGGGCAAAATGTTACAGATTGGCTTTTCTAATCATCACTGCTGCTACCTTGTTCGGGAGTATTGTTTCATTGATTTTGGTGTTTCGGACAAGAACATTTTACAAAGGTGATATCTACAAGAAGTTCAAAGAGGAAGTGGTGGAGTCCCAAGCAGGTGTGGCTCCAACAGGACATGGTGGTCTTTCATTAAGGGAAATGGAAGACAATGCTATTGTCACCGTCCCAGAAAAAACAGCCCTTTCTGATGGGTAATAAAGAACTCAATTTCATTCAGTCTATACTTGAATCAGTTAAGCCAAAAAAAAAAAGACCATACAAATTTGGATTTTGATGTTTCCCTCTTCATGTCTATGAATTACTTATGTTTAATGTTTCTTTTTTTTGGGTCTGATTCACTTCGTGCTATTGATAACTAGCCTAGATAAAACTAGGTTGACATTTTTTTTTTTTTAAATTCATGTGTTCAGGAACAGAGGATAACCACCTCTGTGGAGCTTACAAAAGGATTTTGCACTGTTTTACACTAGTTGAGTAAAACAGTTCAAAATCTTCTTACAAAGTTCACTCCTAGAGTTGCTATACCCAAACAAGAAAATCCCTATCCCCTGCACATCAAAATCACAAGAGTGCACATCAACGCTTTCCTGAACACATGAAATCCCAACCAGCTGATTATAACCCAGAAAATCCCAGCCCACAACCTGTACACACTCACACAAGACACAAAATGATCCACCAACCAGCTGCTACAAAAGAAAATCAAAAAGTTCCAGCCCTTAACCTGCACATACAATCAGAAGCCATCACAGCCATAAAGCAAAAGACCAATACAAGAATCAAAAGGCTACAGAAGGATCCACAACCCATCGACTTATTCCAGCACTCGTATAAGGTTCTCATTGCGTTGAATTTCCGGTGTCGCTAGAATTGCATGAATAATTAATAGACACTAAAACAAAATTATATGTTTACAGAGAAATCCTAAGTATTGGAAAGATACTGGGACGCATCTAACAAGGCCTGTCAGGGTGTCGTGCAGTCTTATTATTTTCGATGCTAATTAGGATCAATTTTGTCACCTACAAGCATTTGAACTACTCGGCTCATGGATGGTCTTGCGTGTCTGTCGGCTTCTGTACACTTTATAGCCACCTCCAGCAGATTTTCCAATTTATTTCTGTCATAATCGTAGCCAATGGCAGGGTCTATGAGCTCTACTACCCAAGACGTTGTTGCAGCAGCTCCATTTTTCTTCCCTTTAACCCATTCTTCTAAACTCTGGTGCCATACCTCTCCACTGGTTTTAACGGCAGGGACACCTATTGCTGGGCTCCTCCCTGTTAACATCTCCAGGAGGACAATTCCATAGCTATAGATGTCTACTTTGGAGGTGATGGGCAGATTGTAAACCCACTCAGGCGCCATGTAACCTCTTGTTCCTCTAACTTTGGAAAAGCTTGAACTTTTAAGACTGTTTCTACTCAACAGTTTGGATAGGCCAAAATCTGCTACTTTGGGATTGTAGTTAGAATCCAGCAGTATGTTTTGAGGCTTGACATCACAGTGCAGAACCCATTCTAAGCATTCTTCATGCAAATAAGCCAGACCTTTTGCTGTGCCTACCGCGATTTGGAACCTCTTCTTCCAATCAAGTGAATCGGACATGAGGTTCTTTGCCAATGATCCATTTTCCATGTACTCATAGACCAGAAGCCTATGTTTACCCTCTGCGCAGTATCCCCACATCTCAATTAAGTTCATATGGTTAAGCCTCCCTATGGCGCTTATTTCTGCAAGAAATTCCTCTTCTCCTTGATTAGCTTCAATATTGAGTCGCTTAATTGCTGCAACACGTTGATCAGACAAAACTCCCTTGTAAACCACACCACCTCCCCCTCGTCCAATCTCTTCACTGAATCCCCGTGTTGCCTTTTTCAACTCATCATAGGAGAATTTTTTGAATCCAGTTGCAACAAGAAGGTAGCCGTACGTTGCTGCATCAGAACTTTGCTGGGTTTTATACAAGAAACAGAACACCAGAATGATGCAGATCATCTCAATCAATCCAATTACAGAAGCGCACCAAATCAAAATCTTTAATGATCCATATCCAGTTTCCTTTTGATAAGCTCTTTCTAGCTGTTTTGTCTGCTTGCTCGAGCAATTTAATTTGAATTCCTCAACAGGTTTGTCGTAAGTGAATGATTTTGGGAGTTTCAGATACAAGGTTCCATTGTAGCTAGAGTAACGATGTCCATTCCGCAATTCCCTTTTTGGATAACAGCGATAAGCACCATCCTCTGGGAAATATCTGTATTGAAAGGCTATACAACACGAATCCAAGCAAGCCTTGGCACACTCCTTTAAGGTATAATTACGGAGAATATCGTAATAGTAGCCAAAAAAGTTAACATGACGGAGTTTGACAAACTCGATATCATGATTGCTGCAAGAAAGGTCAAATTCTGGTTCGCATCCATCTGTCCAGTCCGCCTGGTTTTTCATTTTGAACCCCGGCGGGCAAGAGCACTTTGGGCCTGAACTTGGATCGTAGCTACATATACTATTTGGTCCACAGGCTCCGTGTATTCTACAGGGATTAGACATAACTTGCCATGTGACAGACCATACCCCTTTTTGATCTTCAAGTGTGTATAGTCTAAGGTTACCATCAAAATCAAGCTTCAATCTTCTCCATGGTCCTCTACCAAAATCAGTTGACCGGAACTCCACTTTGTCAGAAGATGTAAAATAACCTTGAGAGTCAAACACTGCTATTCTGCTGTCATTGTATCTTGTTCTTCCTTGTTGGTAGTCCAGGAGGGTTGAATCCGGCCAGTAGATGCTGGATGTTTCAGGACCATCCAAGACAAGACGAAGAACGTTATCGTAGTCATATATCAGCTTGTAGAAACCTGAAGAATAGTTAGTTTGGCTTCGTGCTGATACAAGACTTTTGTACCTGGTGAGTGGTTGGTTAGGGAGAAGAGTATCCGTTGGTGAATCAAAGCTCTGCCAAAGAGTAACATTCTCTGGAGTTTGGAGAACAAGATTACCTGAATCAAGGAGCTTTAACTCTGACCAGGACTCTGAATCTCTGTTGTCGCTCGTCCAAATTATGACTTCTCCCGCATCAGTTAAGATAACATTACCAGTTTTCAGTATGGAAAGCTTTGAGCGCCTCCCATTAACAGGAGTATCCCGGTTTGCCATCCAAACTGTGGTGTGGTTACCATCATGGCAAGGCTTGCTGAACCAGATGGCGAAGCAATAAGCGTTATGGCCAACGGGGTAAAAACCAGCGGAGAATACGCCCCTTGGCGAGACCAAAACGTCATCTGGATTCTCCACGGACAAAGACGAGCCTTGCCTTAGAGTAGGAACAGCTGATGATGAAAACTGAATAGAAGCGAAAAGAAATAAAATGAGAACCAGAAATGGAAAATACTTGGCCATGAATTTCTTGGCTGCAAGTATGCGCACAACATTCCTCTACCTACTTACACAATTTGCATAGGCACAATTTCAACTATTAATTACTATTCTACGCCTTGCGAATGGCAGGGTATAATTTCGTCGTTGACTATTTGACTTGGCCCAACTCTAGCACTAACGGTAGAAAGCTGTGTGGGAATAGGAAGCTAAGGGCCCTTGCCCCTCGTTGATTGATTTTAACTGTGGATTTTCACTTTTTTCAAGTGTCAAGTGTCAATTCATGAATTGTGAAATCTCGCTGTTTTTTGGATTTTTATTCTTGGCACTGACGCAAATATTACGTACTCTGCTTACTATTATGAGTGGCAATAACTTATTTAATTGATGTTCATCAAAAGAAGAGGCTTTTTGTCTTTTGAACTAAAATTACTTGAATCTTTTACAAATTTTTAAAGTTCGATTAATCGTGTTTTTTCAGTTTTATTTAAAAAAATCAAATAGTTTCATAAAAAAGTTTCAAAGTTTTAAAATAGTAAATAGTGTGACACATATTTTAGCGATTGAGCAAAAACTTGACAATCTTAATCTCAGTGAATTAAGAGATAAAAACAAACTTTTTTTTTCAATATTGTCCATTTTATTTAATTAAATATATTTAATAATGTATGTATATATACATATATATATATATAAAATAATATTTAATATGTATTTATAATCTTACTTGTTCAATATGATATGAGGCACTTTAAGAAACAAAATGAAGGGAGAAAATATGCCTTGCCCTGCCATCAAAATTAATACGATTGAATTGCCTAATGACGAATACCGTGTTTCATTGTTTGTCGGCAGAGCAAGAAACGTGCCTATGTGGCTGAAGTTTTACCATGCAAAAGCACGAATAAAAGCTGCATGCTATCCTCTTGATTGACGTGCACAATTTCAAAGTCTTCGTAGGCCATTAATCAATGCAGTGCAAAAGTAAGACGCCCCAACACATCTCACAAAAGGCAAGCTCATTTGACTCTTATATGATATAGCAGTCAAAAGGAAGACATTCATAATCAACGCAGTGATTGCCTTGGTAGCTGTTTACTAAACTCTGATTGATATACTGTATCACTAGTGCATGTGCATGGATAAAATTTTTGAAAAATTTCATTTATTACATATATTTTTTGAAAATTTTTATTTATTATATTTTTTAATTCTCCCTTAAAATAATTTTTATTTAATTATTAATATAAATAAAAATAAAAATAAAAATAAAATGATTCCATAAACCTACTCAACTTTTTACGTTAATTTAAATTTCTTCATACTTTTTTCTCTTTCTCTCTCTTTCTTTTTCTCTGTCTCTTCTCTTTAGTCGTTTTATTTTTAGTACTTTCTTTTTCTGTAACTCACCACTAAACCACATCTCATTTATTTAAAAAAAATTTTATGAACTTATAAGTTTGGATAAGGAAAGACAACCATTCTTGAAAATTAAGAAGAGGTAAATTTTATTTTATCTTCTTCTTTCTATTTATATATTTAACTATTATGTTAAATTTTACATATCATATTTAATTACTTATATTTTATGCATTATAGTTTTATATTTAGTATTTTGAATTTAAATATAAATAAAATAACTATTTATACTTTGGATTCTAATACAAACTACAAATCATTCAACATTGATCATATCTGCAAGTTAACAGAGAGTTTTATTTTAAGGATTCCACAGAGCAAGAAAGACTTCTTTTGAGTTTACAATTAAGGCATTACAAGCTTGATATATCTTATCACCAAGATTTTAAAGATATTAAGACACTTTCTAAAGTGTACTAGAGATTAGTAGAAACAAGAAAATTAAGAAATTGTCACTTGATTGATAGATTAATTCCGCTTATTTTGATTCTTTCGATATTTAAAATAACTACAAAGAGAGTATTTTCAATAATAAAAATTATGAAAACAAAACTCCAAAATAAAATGGATGATGAGTTTTTTATACATAATTTAGTTGTTTATATTAAGAAATACATTACTAACCTTTTCAATACAGACTCAATAATTAATGAATGTGAATCCAATAAACGTCGAGCATAACTTTTCTAAAAGATTATATTAAGTCTTTCTTTTCTTGGTCTTTTTTATTTACGTGTTATATAAAATTATTTTTTATTATAAATATTTTGATTGTTGGTTAAGTTCAACGTATTAATTTTAAAAATTTTTAATCCTTATTTCTTTACATTTTTTGTCCCACAACAAAAGTTGGTTAGTTTCACTCCTGCTAAAAATAAAGGTTTTATCGATGAAATTTCTGTTGATAAAAGTTTCTAGTCCGTCAGTAATGTAATTTATCAACGATATTTTTCATTGATAATCAGTCGAAAATACCTTTGTTGGTAATCAATTTCTATCAGTAACAAAAAATTTCATCAGTAAATTTATTGATAGAATTTTCTATCGATGATGTTGTCTATAAAATTGCTGATCTATTGACCGGAAGAGTAGTTGGTGATACAAAAAATCTATCGGTAAGTTAGGTTGGTAAAAACACCAATGAAAAAAATTCCGTCGACAAATTCGTAGGCAATTTACCTGTGAAAATAGTGACTATATATTACGTCAATAAAATGTATTATTTCATGGTGATGATGCAAAATTCGTCAGTAAATAAGTTATGTATTCTGTCGATATTGGAAAAATTTCATCAATAATTTCATAGGTAATAATTTAATAAGTAAGGTGAAAGGAAGATGATCATACTTTACTATTTCATTTAATAAGTAACATTGAACTTGGATTGTTTTTCAATGGAGAGATTTTTTTAGTAGGCAATTATGGTGTTTAACCCACCCCATATTTAAAATCATGTTTGATCTCTTGAAAAAGTAATAATGATAATTGTTATCAAGTTAATTTTAAATGAAAAACAATTATAATCGTAATATGGCAATTATCAAGGCACAAACTTATCTAGTGTTAAAGCGGAATGATCCTGGTCTATTATGGCTTGGCAAGTCCTCCCTTGAAACATGTATTGCTTACTAGTTTTAGAAACGTGCAAATATGTGTGAGAATTCTACGGTGAGAGACAATGGTGAAGAAAATGCATAAACATTAAAATTTTGCGTTGTGTTCTTCATATTATAATGATTTGAGAAAAAAAAAATTGTAAAGAAATAAATTGGTTTGGAAATGTGAGCTCTCAAATTTTACAAGTCAATGGTGTGTTTTTATTTCTTTTAATATTTTATTTTGAGTAAAATATTCTTATTTTCAAACTTTTAGTCATAATTTCACTCAAGTTCATTAATTTTTGAAATGAACAGTCCGTCTCAAAAGTATAAACATTATTAATCGAAAATATGAAAAGATTAAAATGTCTTTTTTTTTCTCTTTCTCCCATTTCTTTTTCTCTCAACAATGTGGTTGGTTTTTGCCGACCAACCACCTCACGGCAAGTGCTCCCCAAGGGATGGGGGCTCCATATTGATGCTCTTTTGATTTTTTTTTAAAAAGTTATATAATAGTAATTTTTAAAATTAATAAAAAATAATATTATTTTTTTAATATTATCACGTTATTAAATAAATAAAAATATTAATAATTAATTAATTACTAGACTTATGTGACTAACGGAAGATATTTTTTAAAAATAAAATATTAATTTTAAAAACTAATGAATTCATCTAAAATTTTGATTAAAACTTAAAAAGTTTAAATTCTTAGATTTTTTTTCTTGGTAACCTTTTTGTTTTGAATACAGGCTTCTCCTGGAAACATTATTAATTCTAACCCATGGCAAAAATAGGGGTATTTGCCCATCGGGCCTAATTTACCAGGAGACGGAGAGGCTCAAAAATGATTCAAGCCTCATTACCCCTCAGAAGACTCGGGGACTTTTAAGCAACAGACAGAGACATTGAAAAACCAGACAGAGACATCTGAAATTGTCTTGAGAAAGTACAACTAGGTTGATACGTCGGTAGCAGAATATTTTAAATTGCAGCATTGGAATGTAAATGTTTTATAGGATGAGTAAAAACATACCTCAAACAAACCCAACCCACTTGGGAGGCCTGCTTAGTGAGTTAAATTCACTGTTCCACGGCCTACTGTATTTATGAATTATTTTTCCCCACTAGACTAAGTGGAGTTGAAAGCTAAATGCCATTGCAAATCCACTAATGGCCTCAATGATGGATTTCCGGGTGCCATGAACTTTCTGAGGCCCGAGTCATTGTTGGCTTTAGTCGGCACTAACTATCAATCGACACACCAGAGTGGGGCTCCAAAGGGGCCAAAATATAATCATAACTCTGACGGTGAAAGTGACTTGGTAAGAAATGGTAAATCCTGAACATGAGTCAATAAAAGTTGGCTCATTCTTGGGTAAAAAGAGTGTCAACAAATAGTAATAATACTGTCATGGTAGTTGGAGATACATAAAAATTTGTGTGGCCTATGGTTTCCCCGCGTTATATAATTGAAGTATACTGGGTCTTCATCTGATTATTGTACTGATATTGTATATTGTATCCCCTTATCTTTTCCTTCTTAGAAACGGCACCCTCCATTCTTAGCCACAGTATTGTTAGTCAACTCTGCTATCCTACGTGAAATTTATTATCCTCTAAAGTTTAAATCGCCTTAACCTCATAAAAAAGCCATAAATATGTGCTTTTCTAATCTTCCAAACTAGTAGCTACCCTGCCTAAACTGTGTTTTAGCAGTGCGAAATCGTTAGCAAAACGTGAAAACAAGACAAAAAAAAAAAGATGATGGTGGCAGATCATGTCAGTGGCGGTGGTTGTGGCTGGAGAGAGATGCAGCGCTACGGGTTGAACCTGATTATTGGACGTTGGTTCATGGTCTTTGCTTCACTGCTTATCATGTCCGTGTCTGGTGCAGCATATATGTTTGGTCTATATTCAAATGTTATTAAAACATCTATGGGAATGATCAAACTACTCTCAATCTGCTAAGCTTTTCCAAGGACTTGGGTGCAAACGTTGGGGTCCTATCAGGGCCCATCAACGTGGTAAGGGGCAGAGGGTAATGTAACTAGGAGGGGGGGACGGGAAGTGGGGGTGGTGGGGCGCTAATTTTTTAAATTTTTATTATATATATATATATATATATATATTAATGGTCTCTTTAAAATTTTTAGAAGTTTTTATTTATTATATTTTTTTAATGGACCCTTTTAAAATTTATGAAATTATTTATTTACTATATATTTTTCATGGTTTTCTCAAAATAATATTTTATTTTAATATTAATATAAATTAAAAATAATAAAATGACTTCATAAACCTTATTTAACTTTACCTTAATTTAAGTTTATTTACGTCTCTTTCTCCCTCTTTCTTTTTCTCTTTTTATTTTTCTTTGATCTTTTCTCTATAACTCACAATTAAAATACATTTTATTTCTTAAAAGACATTTATGAGCTTATGAGATTGGATAAAAAATGATAGAAACCACTCACTATCATTGTGTAAAATTAAGAGAAGGTAAATGTTTCTTTTATCTTCTTCTTTTTATTTATATTATTTAACTATTTATATATTTAACCATTATATAAAATTGTATATATCGTATTTAATTATTTATGTTTTATACATTATAATTTTATATTTAATATTTTAAATTTAAATAAAAATAAAATAAGAATATTGGATGTTGTTTACACATTGACTAGGATCTATTCTTAGGTTTTTTTATATTAGTAGTTTGATGTGCTTGTCCTTTTTTTTGTTGTTGGGTGTTTTTGTTCTCTTTGAGCAGCCATTATAAGTTTTCGAGTGGTTTAGAAGTCTTTGGTCAATTAGAGGTTGAATAAAAACACTTTGAAAAAAAAAAAAATAGTTTGATTAAAGTATGAGTAAGTTCTGAATAATTTTCCTACACATGAACAGTCAAACCTCAATAATTCAAATAATGAAAAAGAGTAATATGAATTAAGACGTCCTAAACTCAATTTTGAAGAAATGGATGCTTTTCAAGTAAAATCTGATACTTATAAAACTACAATAAATATTTTTTTTCTTATTTCTTTTGATTTACATGTTATATAAAAGTATTGTATATTATGAATCTTTTGATTATTTCTTAAGTTCAACATATTAGATTTAAAATATTTTAATCTTTATACCTTTTTCATCTTTGGCCTCCCCAATAAAAATTGGCTAGCTCCGCCTGGTAACACCGCCGTCGATGGTTCTTTTGATTGGGTCAATCATCAATTTCTTTGGCTATTTATTATATGGCTTGCTATCACCGGTCGCACTGCCAAACCCCATGTGTGGTAAATGTGCGTATACATCTGCTCAGGTGCAAATTCACATGCCTTTGCCAACACCAAGGCTCTTGTCACTTGTGTCAAAAACTTCCCTGAAAGCAAGGGAAGTGTTTTAGGCTTGCTGAAGTCTTATGTTGGTATGAGTGGCGTAATCCTGACACAATTATACCATGCTTTCTATGGAGACAACTCAATATTTTTTATCTTGTTGATTGCATGGCTTCCTGCTGCTGTTTCCTTTGTCTTTCTTCCGACGATTCAGATTATAAAGATTGCTCGCCACAAGAACGAACTCAGAGTTTTCTATAATATCCTTTTTATTTCTCTTGCCCTTGCTGGTTTCCTTATGGTCTTAATTATCATACAAAATAGGCTAAGTTTTAATAGCATTGAGTATGTAGGAAGTGCTTCTGTTGTTACTATATTACTGTTTTTCCCACTAACTGTCGTTATCAGAGAGGACTTCAAAATTTGGAGAAGAAAGAAACAAGCCTTAGATGATGTTTCTTAAATGAAAGTAGTAACAGAAAATCCAGCAGTTGTTGAATTAGCACCACAAACAGTGACAGTAAAGTCACTGTAGCCATAACTTGTTGGAGATCCAAAAGTTCCTGATTAGAATCATGTTGCTTGCATGGAAAATATTAGACTACATAACATTGAATAAGCTTGAAACAATGGTGAAGAACCCTATGGTACATTGAAGAAGACTCAAGCAGAAAAAAGAAATAGGGAATTTGGGAATGAAAGAACAGAGCTGTATGCACCGTTTTTGAAGAAAGCAAGAAGAAAACCTTGAAATAAAATGAAACGTTGCGTTTTAGCTAATAAGTTTTAAATTTCTGTTATGTTAGTTAATCGTTGTAATTAGTAGATGCTTTTTTTTTGTTTTAACTTTTTTTTTTTGAAAAGCATAGTTGAACTTTCATAACTACCAAGAATGAAACATTCCTAACAGGGGTATAAACAGCAACAAAATCGAAACCCAAGAGTAGTGGAAGCAAACCCAAACTGGAAACTCCACTACTCCCTCACAAGACTTCCCCACACTTACAACAAAAATCAAAAGAAAAAACCCCCAACTCAATGCACATTCTTTGAGCCTCAACCAGTATTCCTTAACATCTTAATCTCAAAATTCTATACATTTGAAAATCCATTCAAAACCTTCTTGAACCAAATCAACAAAGCGCAAAATTGAAGACACATTAAACTAAATAAAGGGGACAATAATATGGAACTTTCCACACCTATAACATTACTTCTTACTGCAAGTTCTCATCCGGAATCCACAAAAATCAACACTAACTAGAACCAAACAAATTAAAATATTTGAATAATATCAGACTGAAGTTGCACACCTTGCTTAGCCAGATTATCAACTCTTTCATTCGTTTCTCGCATGATGTGTCTAATCGTCCAGCCATTTAATTCCTCTTTCATCCTTTCCATTTGGATCAACCACTTCCTCATTTTCCACGGAGCTGTGTCTGGTTGCTTAGTCCATTTAACCGCATTGCTTGAATCACTTTCAATGCATAATGAATAGTCATTTTTCCACCTAGAAGTAGAGAATATCACAAACGCTTCTCTTACAGCTAAGATCTCCACAAGGTTAGCGTCAGCTAATCTTATTGGCTTAGAGAATGTCACTTTCACCACACCATTCGAATATTTGAGAATGCCTCCAATTCCAATTGGACCCGAGCTTCCTCTCGCTGCTCCATCCATGTTGAATTTCATTTGGCTTGGTTTCGGCATTTCCCACTTAATTTGTTTCCTCCCCAGCATTGATTTTCCATGCAAACTTTGAATTGGAGGCTGTCTGTAGATATCTAACATAAACGAAAAGTCCCTTGGCCATTTGGCATAGGCTCAAGCTGCCACCCTAACCTTGACCAATTCGAGAAATTGTTCAGCGTCCCATTCTTTACCATTAAACTTGCATTCATTCCTAAATTTCCAAATCGACCAAACTATAACAAAGTAAGCCATCTTCCATATTCTGTTATCAAAGTCCCCAAGATGGAACCTATTCCATGCTTCAAAAAAGTCTTTATTCGTTCTTGGAGAGGTCCACATAACACCCCAACTCTTACATCAACCCATCCATATTTTCCACGTCTCCATACATTCAACAAAAAAATGGTTACACGTTTCTCGACCCAAATTACATAAGACACAAAGCAAAATACTATTCAATTGAATCCCTCTTTTGACTAACTCTTCCTTCACCCCTATCTTACCCAAAAACATTTGCCACACAAAAACCTCTACTCTCAAGGGGGCTAATTTCGCCCACACAGATTTCCAAATCCCCTCCATAATCTCCATGGAAGATAAAGCATACTTACAAAAAGATTTATATGTGTATTTTCCACTAGGCTCCCTTTTCCAAATCAACTCATCTTTGAAATCCTTGCTAACCTGCTGTTCTTGGAGCATACCTTGCAGTTGCGCCGGCTGATCAATCTCTAAGTCAAATAATTGTATCTTAGTCTCCACTTTCCACTCCCAAAACCCATCCACCCAATTTCAAAATTTAGCAACCTTACCATACGTATTCTCGGCTAATGCAAATAACCTTGGGAAGGAAATTGCAAGAGTGACTCCTTCAAGCCAATCATCCTGCCAAAATCGTAAATTCTCACCGTTGCCTGTAATGAAACTGAAATTTGACTGGACCTGCAAAAAATACTTGTTAGAAGGGGAAAAAGGACTAATAATTCTTTTCCACAAAGTAGACACTTTTCTATTAACACTCGTGTTTGGCATGAGATCCGAAGGATCGTTTCTAGTTTTCTCAACTGGAACCTCTCTCCATAAACCGTTATTCTCTCTCTCATACCTCCATAACCATTTATTAAGTAGAGCTTGATTTTTCACTTCCTAATCGATCATACCAATTCCTCCACACTCCTTGCAATTGCACACTTGATCCCATCGAACATAATGAATTTGCTTTTTACCCTCCTTACCCTCCCATAGAAATCTCTTTTGTACTATTTCCAGTTCATTCTTCACTTGAACGGGAATTTGGAACATCAACATATAAAAAATAGGAAGATTGGCTAAAACAAATCTCAATAAGGTGACTCTCTCCCCTGAAGAAAGCATCTTAGCTTTCCATCCAGCCAGTTTTGCCTTCACTCTATCCAACACTGGCCCCTAAAGTTTAGAAGAGTTGTGATTCGCCCCCAAAGGTAACCCAAGGTAAGTAACAAGGATTTTCCCAACTTGACAGATAATTCTCCTTGCCCATCTTGCAACCCTTTCTTGCTCTACCCCAATTTCGATCAATTGACTTTTATGAAAATTAATTTTCAATCCCGACTCACCTTGAAAGCATCTCAACATTCTCCTTAGTTCTCTGAGATTCTCTAAGTTAGGATCACAAAAGAAAATAGTATCATCTGCATATTGTAAATGAGAAATTATGAACCCATTATTTCCTATCTCAACTCCTTTGCACAATCTCAAAATTTCTGCTTTCTTTATCATTCTACTCATAGCTTCAACCACAATGTTAAACAAGAATGGAAACAAAGGACATCCTTGTCTTAGCCCCTTTTCCATACCAAATTGTCCCGTAGGTGATCCATTAACTAAAACAGATACTCTAGCCGTGATGCTACACTCCCTCACCCATTCAATCCATTTTTCCATAAATCCCATTTTTCGCATAATCAACTCCATAAACTCCCAACATACATTGTCGTACACTTTTTCAAAGTCTATTTTGAGAATCACCCCACCTACACTCCTTTTCCTTATCCAATCAACTACCTCATTTGCAATTAAAGCACAATATATCAACTGTCTCCCTCTAATGAAGGCACACTGATTTTTTCCTACCACTTCCCCAATAACATTCCTCAATCGATTTGTCAAAATCTTTAAAGCAATTTTATACAGGCTACCCACCAAACTAATAAGTCTGAATTCTCCAAGAGTGGATGGATTCTGAACTTTAGGAACCAAAGTAATAAATGAGGTATTAACCCCCTCCCTAAAATTTCTTTGTCGTGAAACTCCCTCATAAAGGACATAATGTCATCTTTAACCACATTCCAATGAAGCTTAAAAAATCAAAATTAAAACCGTTCGGACTCGACGCTTTATTCACGTCACACCCTTGTATTGTTGTCCATACTTCTTCCTCCTCAAATTGTTTTTTCAACGCTATAATCGAATCTTTTTCCAGTCTACTAAACTGCCAATCAACATCCCTTAACCTAAGATCCAGTTTTTCTTGATATAAATTTTGGAAGTGAGCCATCACCTTATTTCTTATACTTTTTTTTTCATCCTGCTCTTAGTTTGAATTTTCTCAATGTAATTGATCCTTCTTCTAGCCGAAGCCATCGCATGGAAGTTTCTAGTATTCCGATCTCCATCGTTTACCCATTTCACTCTTGATTTTTGCAACCATTCCATCTATTCTTTTAGATAATTTGCCCATAATTTAGTTTTTTTTTTCCACCAACACTTCACACAACTTCTGGTCACCCACATTTTCTTGCCCTTGAGTTTGAATCATTCTTATCTCTTCTTCTAACCTCTAAATATACTGCTGTGTATTTTCTAACTCGTTAAATCTCCACTGCTTGATATGACCCTTTAATTCTCTTAGTTTGTCCCAAATTCCTTCAAACCCTCTCAAACCTTGCTGATTCCTTCCTCATACATTGACGACTAAATCCTTGAAACCCTTCTCCTCCATCCAATAGTTGAAAATCTTGAATGGTTTGGCCCTCATTCCACCCTACTAGTTTTCAATACCACAGGGTTATGATCCGAGAGGGAATTGGAGAGACATTCCTGAACAAAACCTTGCACATGATCCAGCCATTCAACATCCAGTAAAAATTGATCCAATCGACTGAACACCCACCCTTCTCGAAACCCACACTAAATGTACTTGTCTCCATGCAAAGGCAAATCAACAAGAGCTAAATTATCAATGAATTCCTTGAATACCAAAGTTGATATTCTCATATCCCCCCTACTTGTTTTTTCAAACTCATTCTTGACCGTATTAAAGTCTTCACCTAAGCACCAAATGACATCTTTCCCATTAATAAACTCTGTTAGTTCATCCCACAATCTTTTTCTAGCTTGTTCATCATTTGGTGCATACACATTCATAAAACCACATGCTCTGTCCAACCTTCTAACTTTACCAATAAGTGCAATATAATTTTTATTGCATTGAGCCTCTACAACCTCAAAGAACTCCTCTCGCCAAATACAAATCAGACCCCCTAATCTACCTTCAGCAAGAGCAGACTTCCCACAGATTTTATCTTTTCCCCATAATCGCTCATAAATGTCTCTACTTTCTTCTTTTAACTTAGTTTCTTGAATAAAAAGCATATCCGGTCTATTTTTACTCACTAGTCTCCTCATTGCCCTTTTCTTCTCATTTTTCCCCAATCTTCTAACATTCTAAGAGATAAATAACATGACAAAGCAAAAACACACTTACTTGGCTCTTGCCTTGCAATTCAACATCTATCATTCCACTTCCTATTTTCCATTGCCTCTATCTCTGTGAAGGCCTTGATCACTTTTTCTCTACTCTTTTTAAATTGCATTCCCAATATTTTACTATCATCCCAAGTTCTTCGAATCTCTTTGCTTATTTTATTACTATCATTATTAGTGTCACTATCCGAGCCCTCTTCCTCATCATCTCTTTCCATTTAATCATTCTTGTTAACCATGATATTTCTATCCATTTTTATGGTTCGTTGTCTTCTTCTGATCAACCCTTGTCCTGTGTAATTTTTTGCTTCTTCTTCACTTTGCTCACAATTAATTGACTATCCCATACCTTCGTCTAAATTTCTATTCTCACTTTCCTTTCTAAGATTTTTCCTTTGACTCTATCTTTTGGTCGTTTTCTCTTGACCGTTTTTTTGTTTTCTTCCTCGATGACACCCCTTACCTAACTCTGAAACAGTTACCTCAGACTCATCTATTTCATTTCCTACTCCATCCCCACTATTGTCAACTTCTCTTTCACTATCCATACTTTTTCTTTCTGGCACACAGTATAACCCAGCCTATGCTTTTACCTTGCCTTTACCTTATCCACCTACCTGGTATGACATGCTCTATGTAGCACTATTGTCACTTGGAATTCTTCCACTTTGCTTCCTTTTACTGTTGACCTTTTGACTCTTCACCTTCCTGAGTCTTCCTTCAACCTCATCAATCTCCGTTGAGCTTCTTCTTGGTTTCTATCTTAGACCTATCGTAACGTGAGGGTCCGGGAACCCGTCCGCCAGACGCGGGCAAAAAATTAAAAATCTCAAGGTGTGGGAGTCGCCACCAATCTTTTTTATCTAGGTGTGATTGGTCACCTATTAACCCGGTTCTTAATCGACGAAGTCCTAAATTAATTTTAGGTCCGTCGAAAGAACGAGAACTGGTTCACGTTTTTTAAAGACGGGTTCGGGAGTGCGGTTACGCACGGAGAAGGATTAGCACCTCCGCGACGCCCGTTCTACGAACGGTACCATTTAATCTTAAGTTATCTTAATATAGCCTTTTCTTAGTTTAATCCCTATTTTATTAATTAAAAATTTTTGAATTGTCAGACTGAGTTTTTCACTTGGTCTTACGTGTGCATATGATGCAAGCGTAGAATGATGTCGTGACTTGTTTATTTTAAATGATGGAGTCGGTAATCTTTTATCGGAAAATTATTCGAAGACTATCCCAACGCTTTGGTGAAGTCTCGAAATTCTCCTCACCTAGAGATATCCCCGGAAGAACTCGTCTCTACGAGCTCCTCGGGGAAATCCCATCATCGGGGTTCCCGCGCCATTTGCAAAATATGAGTGGCATGCAATGACAGTATAAAATGATGGTATCTATATGCACGCGTTTATTGATTGTTAAAAAAAATTTTGGTTATTATTTTATTATTTATTATTTTATATATACTTTATTTTTTGGTTATTTAAATCCATGTTTGTTGTTGGTCAATTTTTTTACTTGTTTACAAAGCTTATCTAAATAATTAATTAATTAACTTTTAAATGATTAATTTAACTTTGTTTAGTAATATTTATTTGAATTAACAAAATCTTTCTACATATATTATTTTCTAATAATGACTATTTGACTTAATGGGTTTTGGAGTTTAGAGTTCGGATTTATCCCGACGCTTCGGTGAAAATCCGCCTCGAACTTCGTACCCGAAAAACATCCACCCGAAAGAGGCAACTCTTTGCCCCTTTTTGGTGGTAATACTCAAATATTTATTATATTATTTTTTTATTTTTATTTTTATTTCATTTTATTATCATTATATTTTATTTTATTTTATTTTATATATTTTTTTATTTTTATTTTTTTATTTTTTTATCTAAAAATATAATATAATATATATATGTATATTGAATTATTATTATTATTATTTATTTTATTTTATTTTTATTTTTTAATATTAAATATAAATATTTGTTCTTAAAAAATAATAAATGCATTTAAATTAAAATGGGCTAGACCCAAGTAAAAAAAGTTATACCTTGTTGGGCTGCAATCGGCCCAACCCGGCGGTCCGTGGGAGCCCAAATCCACTATGCCAGGCCTGCTTCTGGAAGCCCGCAAGGTGAGATTCAAAACGCACCGTTTTGACGCCTGCGAAGCCGCTCAAAACGACGCCGTTTGGCCGGGTCCTTTCAGCTTCTGCTTGCCTCTCCGAAACGACGCCGTTTTGCCCCCCTAAACCTAGGTATTTAACCCCCTTTTCTCTCTTTCTCTCCTCACTTTCAACCCTCACTTTCTCTCTCTAGCGGCGGCACCCTCTCCCTTCTCTCTAAAAATCTCTTCTCTCTTCCGGCGCCGGCGTCTTCCCCTCTCTTCTCGCCGACCTCTCTCTCTCTCTCTCCCTACTTGCCGGCAGATCTCTCTTTTCTCTCTTTCGAACGACAGATCGGGCACCCCCTTTCTTCGGTCGGCGGCGACCCAAACGGGCCTGAGTTTTCTCCCGGATCTCACCCTTTTCTCCCTGTTTTCCTTTGTGTTGTTTCTCTCCCCTTTTTGTGGCTAACCGCTCTTGATGATTTTTTGGTTTTTTTCGTGTTGTGGCTAACCGTTGTTTGTTTTTTTTTGCAGGGTTTTAAAGAGCCGGGTTGTCCAATTTTTTGGACAACCCGGTGAGGGGGGGGTTCTGGCACCCCTGGGGTTGGTGGCCAGAACCCCCATCCCGCGTAGTGGGTGGGGGATGGGACGGCGACGGGATGGCTGGGCGTACGCCCAGCCATCCCGATTTTTTTATTATTATTATTTTTATTATTTTATTTATTTTATTTTTAAAATTCATGTGTCTACAGTTGCCCCTCTTTGCGCATTCTTGAGAATCAAGGATAGTGCAAAGACGTAGACACCACATTTGGCTTATCTTGAAGCCAGTTGGTTTAATCAAATCGATCTAGAATCGACTTATCTCAAAATAAGTTCGATTTTAAACAAAAACGAAATTTCTAGACTTGATCTGGGCTTGACCCATGTTAGGACAAATTCAATTTAAAATTCTTAGACTTAATCTTGGCTCGACCTATCTCACAACAGGTTCGATTTGAACAAAATTAAAATTCCTAGACTTAATCTAGGCTCGACCCATCTCACAGCAGGTTCGATTTAACAAAATTAAAATTCTTAGACTTAATCTAGGCTCGACCTATCTCACAACAGGTTCGATTTAAACAAAATTAAAATTTCTAGACTTAATCTAGGCTTGACCCATCTCACAACAGGTTTGATTTAAACAATTGAAGTTCCTAGACTTAATCTAGGCTCGACCTATCTCGCAACAGGTTCGATTTAAAGAAAATTAAAATTTCTAGACTTAATCTAGGCTCGACCTATCTCACAACAGGTTCGATTTAAACAAAATTAAAAATTTCTAGACTTAATCTAGGCTCGACCTATCTCACAACAGGTTCGATCTAAAAATTGAAATTCCTTTAATGCTAACTTAATTGGAATAACATGAAATGAAAAGACTCAAATCTTTCCATTGAAGTTTTACAATCTCAACCCTTTAGGTCGAGTGACTTTCTACTTTCGACGCTTGGGACATGAATTAATTTTGATTCTTGTCGAGTGCATGGCTAGGCATGTATGCATGATTGACATGATAGAATGTTTTTTCATGTTTATGATTAAGGTTCCAAGACCTTCTTGCTTCGTTCGATTTTTCACTGCAACTTTCGATCTTATTTGCCTGTTTTCTTTCCTTCTGTAGAATTCAGGTAACTCCAGACTTTCCCTTAAGTACCCTCTCCTTTGACATTTGACTTTGCCTTAGGTTCAGGGCTCTACCATTCTTTTTTCATCCTTAAGTCTTTTGCTGAACAGTGAGTGTAATTTCTTGCTTAATTAGTTTATTTCTTTTACCAATCATCATTCATTTCCATGACAATCATTATGTGAATCATGGGATGGTAAATAACGAAAGAGTTGAAATAAAGAGGTGAAGAAAAACTTCATATATGAGGAATCAAATAGTTCAAGGTAAACAGAATTTACAAGGCAGACATTAGATCTTTTAAATAATGAACACCCAGACCACTAAGAGAAAACAATCTGATATTCGATTTCAAGAATTGTCCTTGATTGATGCTTTGATCAAATCTGTAGGTTGCAGATTCCTTAGCTTCCCCTTCTTTGTGAAATTGCGGAGCTCCATCCATGGTGTATTTAGGCCGACATCCTCAAATTCCCTTCTATCTTCTTGTTTTTCGGCCTCAAGCCGCCCTTTTTCGGGTTTTCGACATGAGCCTCCTCCCTTAGGTACGAGCTGCCCTTTTCGGGTTTTCAGCACGAACCCCCTCCTTTAGGTACGAGCCGCCCTTTTCGGGTTTTCAGCACGAACCCCTTCCGTTTTTTTTTTTTTTTTTTTTTTTTTTTTTTCTTAGGCATAGTACTTCTTCACCGCATCCGCATTTATTGGATTAGGCAGATCTCCCCCATCCATGTCAGCCAAAATCAAAGCTCCTCCTGAAAAAGCCTTCTTTACCACGCATGGCCTTTCCCAATTCGGCATCCATTTTCCCCGAAAATCAGTTTGATTAGGGAGTATTCTCTTGAGAACCAACTCTCCTTCTCGGAACTGCCTGGGATGAACTTTTTTCTCGTATGCTCGTATCATCCTTCGTTGGTACATCTGACCGTGACAAAGAGCCGCCAGCCTTTTCTCCTCAATCAGATTCAACTGTTCGTAGCGGGAGCGGACCCACTCAGCATCTTCCAATTCCGCTTCCATCAACACCCTCAATGATGGGATTTCTACTTCAACAGGTAGGACTGCTTCTGCACCGTATACTAATGAGTACGGAGTTGCCCCGGTTGAGGTACGCACAGAAGTTCGATATGCATGTAGGGCAAACGGAAGTTTCTCATGCCAGTCTTTATAAACTTCAGTCATCTTTTCGACAATCTTCTTGATGTTTTTGTTGGCTGCCTCTACCGCTCCGTTCATCTTCGGACGGTAAGTTGTCGAGTTATGATGCTTGATCTTGAATTTAGTGCAAACATCCTTCACCATCGCACCATTCAAATTGCTTGCATTATCCGTAATGATCCTTTCTGGAAGCCCATACCGACATATGATCTCCTTTTGGATGAACTTGCACACCACCTTTTGTGTCACATTGGCATAGGAAGCTGCTTCTACCCATTTCGTGAAATAATCGATGGCCACCAATATGAATCGATGTCCATTAGAGGCTTTTGGCGTAATAAGTCTAATCACATCCATTCCCTACATTGAAAATGGCCAAGGTGCTGTGAAAACATGCAATGGGGCTGGTGGAGCATGGATCCTATCAGCGTATACTTGACACTTGTGGCATTTTCGAGAAAAGTTTATGCAGTCTGATTCCAATGTCAACCAATAATAACCAGCTCTCATAATTTGTCTAGCCAACATATGTCCATTAGCATGAGCTCCACAAGTTCCTTCATGGACTTCTTTCATTATTTTGTTGGCTTCCGCAACATCCACACATCTCAAGAGTACTTGGTCTCGACTCCTTTTGTAGAGCACTTCTCCGTTAAGGAAGAAACCCATTGCTAATCTTCGAAGAGTTCGCTTGTCATTATCGGTGACATTCTCAGGATATGCCTGGTACTTGATGTATTGCCTGATATCATGATACCACGGCCTACCATCAACCTCTTCTTCAACATTTAGGCAGTGTGCGGAGACTTCACGAACTTCTAAATCAAAAGGGCGTACATCGGCCGCCTCTTTTATTTTGAACATCGCTGCGAGGGTGGCCAAAGCATCAGCAATCTGATTCTCTTCTCGAGGTAAATGGTTGAAGCTGATTTCTTTGAATTGTTTGCTTAATTCTGTAACCAGCTTTTTATATGGAACTAGTTTAGGGTCTCTAGTTTCCCATTCACCTTTCATTTGACATATCACTAAAGCCGAATCTCCGTAAACATCTATCGCGTCAACCTTCATCTCAATTGCTGCTTGTAATCCCATTACCAACGCCTCATACTCCGCCATATTGTTGGTACAATTGAAATTCAATCTCGTCGTGGCTGGATAGTACTTTCCGTTTGGAGAAATCAACACTGCCCCAATTCCGTGCCCCAAAGCATTGGATGCTCCATCAAAATACACCTTCCATGGATTAAGTTCATTGGGACTAACCTCTTCTATATGCAAGACGGCCATCAAATCTTCATCTGGAAAATCGAAACTTACAGATTCATAATCCTTATTAGCTCGATCTGCAAGGAAATCGGCGATGGCGCTCCCTTTGATTGATTTTTGGGACACATACACAATGTCATACTCAGACAATAGCACTTGCCATCGAGCTATTCTTCCGGACAGGCAGGGTTTTTCAAAAATGTACTTGATGGGATCTAATTTCGCCACCAACCATGTTGTGTGATACAACATATACTGCCGGAGCCTCTGAGCGGTCCATGCTAGTGCACAACACATCTTTTCGAGCGCAGAATATTTGGACTCATACTCCATGAATTTCTTGCTCAAGTAATATACGGCTCGTTCTTTCATCCCAGTTTCATCATGTTGTCCCAATACACATCCCATAGAATTCCTGTTCACAGTCAAATACAGAATGAGAGGTTTTTCGACCGTCGGTGGCATCAACACCGGTGGATTTGTGAGATATTCTTTGATTTTATCAAAGGCTATTTGACATTCTTCATTCCATTCTCCTGGGTCTCGTTTCCGAAGCAGCTTGAAGATTGGATCACATTTGCAGGTGAGCTGGGATATAAATCGAGCAATGTAATTCAGCCTCCCTAAAAATCCTCTCACTTCTTTTTGCGTTTTGGGAGGTGGTAGCTCTTGAATAGCTCGTATTTTATCCGGGTCCACTTCAATTCCTTTTTCACTGACTATGAACCCCAACAATTTCCCAGAGGTTACACCGAAAGTGCATTTTGCCGGATTCAACTTGAGCTGGAACTTCCGCAATCTCTCGAACAGTTTCTTGAGATTGACAGTATGATCCCTTTCTGTATGAGATTTTGCAATCATGTCATCCACGTATACCTCTATCTCTTTATGCATCATATCGTGGAACAAAGCTACCATTGCCCTTTGGTAAGTGGCGCCTGCATTCTTCAATCCAAATGGCATTACTTTGTAACAAAATGTTCCCCACATGGTCACGAACGTTGTTTTTTCCATATCTTCGGGTGCCATCTTAATCTGATTGTAACCAGAAAAGCCATCCATGAAAGAGAACAAAGCATGTTTTGCCGTGTTGTCCACAAGAGTATCAATATGTGGCAAAGGGAAGCTATCCTTCGGACTCGCTCTGTTCAAATCCCTATAGTCGACGCACATTCGAACTTTTCCATCCTTCTTAGGAACTGGAACTATATTAGCTACCCATTCAGGGTACTTAGCCACCTCCAAAAATCCAGCATCGAATTGCCTTTTTACTTCCTCTTTAATCTTCAGCAACATCTCTGGCTTCATCCTTCTCAACTTCTGCTTAATAGGTTTGCAATCTGGTTTCAAAGGTAACTTGTGAACAACCATGTCAGTATTAAGACCTGGCATGTCCTGATATGACCAAGCAAACACGTCCACATATTCATGGAGCAATTCTTCCAGCTTTTGCCGTTCATCGGATGACAGCGAGGTGCCAACCTTAACCTCTTTCTTATCTTCCCCATTTCCGAGGTTAATCATTTCCGTGAGTTCCTGATGAGGTAAAATCTCCTTTTCTTCCTGTTCCAACATTCTCGACAAATCAGGGGGTAAGTTGTAGTCATCCACCTCCTCTTCATTTTTCAATTCATCAATGTTCGGAATTATCTCAAAATCGATATTCAAATCGTTGTCTAGATTGTCTTCGTGTTCATTATTTAAAGACCTGCAAACAGGTAAAGTGGGAGGGGTGTATGGGCAAGTATTTATTGGCTAAAAGAATAGATGAAATGAAATATGCAAAAAGATTGATGAATTATGAAACACATTATGCATTGTCATTTATTCAAATGATGAAGGTAACAGAAAGCCCTACTTAAACAGGAAATTAATCTTAGCACCCTTGGGCATAGGCATTTAGATAAATTGTTCATTACATTTTGGAAGACTTAAAGATGATGGGCAGTTCCGTGGCTGTCCAATTGCTTAGCTCCTCTCCTGGTAGTACTGGATACACCATAGGGATCTTCCCATCAGGTTCTTCATCTCTGATCATATGGATTGATAGCTCATCAAATATCCGTAGAACCTGATTGACCTTTGGTGGCGCTTCGGGATGAATGAAACCTGCAGAGCGAAAAGTCTCGTATAGGTGTGGGATTGTCCGTTCCCCGAATTCTTCTTCTTTTCCCTCAAGTTGAGCCATCCTTTTAATCTTCTTTTGAGCTGTCAGTTTCCTTCTCTCTTCTTTGGTAGGCTTGTACCCCAAACCAAACCTTTCTTCGTTCTTCATTGGAGCCAGAGGACGGTTAATTCCTTGTAAATTCTTTCCTAACCCCAAACCAGCACGGCATCCTTTACCCACAGTCTGCTTAACTCCCATTTTAGTGGCTACTGATAAACGAGGGGTTGGTATCACTTTCCTTTCCCCCACATAAGTAGCATTAACAAATTCAAAAGATCTGAAAGAGCATTCTGGGACTTCTTCTGTTGCCTCTACATAGGGAGCAGATGATGGTTGAATAGCCAGTATGTCTTCCTCCGCACATACACTTATCAGTTGGCCTTCAGCTATGAATTTAACCTTTTGATGAAGGGAAGATGGTATGGCTCCAGCCATATGAATCCATGGACGCCATAACAAGCAATTGTATGACGGGGCAATGTCCATGACTTGAAATTGGACCTCAAAAATGCAAGGGCCAATTTTTATTGGTAGTTCAATGTCTCCTACCACCTCCCTTGTGGTCCCGTCGAAAGCCCTTACAACCATTCGACTGGTTCTCATATACGACACATCTACTGGCAACTTGGTTAAAGTAGAGCGAGGCATGACATTTAAAGCGGAACCATTATCGACCAAAACCCTAGGTACGGCATGGTCCTTGCATTTGATGGTGATGTGCAGCGCTTTGTTACCACCTCGACCACCCGATGGTATTTCTTCATCATTAAAGGCAATGAAGTTTCCCACTGTAATGTTCCCCACGATGTGGTCTAACTTTTCTACTGATATATCTTGTGCCACATAAGCTTGGTTCAAGACTTTGAGCAGTGCGTTCCTGTGTGCTTCCGAATTCAACAGTAAAGACAACAACGAGATGCGAGCGGGCATCTTGGTTAATTGTTCTACCACACTGTATTCACTGTGTTTGATAAACTTGAGAAATTCTCCCGCTTCTTTCTCGGTGACAAGATTTTTGACCTCATTGTTCGGGGCAATTACGGATTCGTCAACTTGGTCCTTGGCAAAGGTATCTGCTTTCTTTAGGCCTCCCTCTCCCTGTGATGGTTTCCCTTTTCCAACTCTTTCTGCTACCTCAGGGGAATAACATCGCCCGCTTCGCGTTATACCCCCCACACCAGTTAGGTCTTCAAAAGATGCTTGGGGGGTGGATGAAGCTGTGCCCAAAATATTGCACTCATAATTCCATGGGACAGCCTTATCGCTCTTGTAAGGGAATGGGCTGGGGACTTCGATGGTGATACCATTTCGGATCATAGTTGGGGACGTATCATTCATCGGGCTTCTGTTTTCTTCATAGAAGATGGTGAGAGGTTTAGGTTTGTTTGCCCCGAATGAACTTGATGCCACTTCAGCTGGGGTGTCTCCATTTATGGTTCCGACCAAATTCTCTTCAGCTCCTTCATAAAACTCAATTATCGATGAGTCCATCAATTCTTGCAACTTACGGCGAAAGCCATCACAATTTTGAATGGAATGCCCAATTGCCCCCATATGAAATTTGCAAGAATAAGCGAGATCATGCCCCAATTCCTTTGTGTCGATGGGTTCTGGAGTGATGACATTTATCTTGGACAACGCCTCAAACACTTTATCCATCGGCGTTTGAATCTCATCAATACCCTTTTTTACCCTTCGAATCATCCCTTCATGTATGGCATTCACAGTCGGTCTTCCATGATTAGGTAACGGGTTCCCATCAACACTCGAACTGTCTTTTTTGGCAAAATTTAAAAGCCCTGCCTTAATGAGCGCTTGGACCTTATGTTTTAAAACAGTGCAATTCTCGGTTGAGTGCCCTTGAATTCCAAAATGGTAATCACAATGGGCATTCGGGTCATACCATTTCGGGAAGGGTGGTCGAAGTGGTTCTAAAGGGGTTCGAGCAAGGAGTCGATTTTCTATGAGTTGTGGCAGTAATGTAGTGTAAGGGACTGGAATAGGATCAAACTTTGGTCTTTCTGGGGTGGTTTTAGGTCCTCTTTGACCATGGCCAGGATTATTGGTTGAAGCTACCGGTCTTGGTGGTGGAGTTTGTGGAAGGACATTGGTTTGAAATGTTGGTTGCGGGACGGGTTGGTACACATATGGATTTTGTGTGATATTGCCTATGTGCGGATAAAAGGGTTGGTATGGAGGGTACGGGTAATATGGGTTAAAGTTGTGGGCTTGTTGGCTGTCGTGAGCGACTGCTTGCACATCCCCTTCTTTCTTCTTGGGCGTACTCCCTTTCTTTGAGCTGGCAACTTCATGCCCTTCAATTTTTTCGCTTTTTATAGCTCCTTCTATTATTTCTCCCGATAAGACCAAATCTGTAAAGTTTTTCGTGGCATTGCCGATCAAGCGCTCATAGAATGGAGCTCGGAGGGTATTTATGAATAAAACAGTCATCTCCTTATCAGTGAGAGGTGGCTGAACTTGCGCTGCTGTATCTCTCCACCTTTGGGCATATTCCTTGAAGTTCTCGCTTTGCTTCTTCTCCATAGTTTGTAATGACAAACGATCAGGGGCTAATTCAGCCACATGCTTGTATTGGGCTATGAAGGCTCTTGCTAAGTCTTTCCAAGTCTTAATACGGTTTCGATCTAGCTGTACGTACCACCGAGCAGCTAACCCAGTCAAGCTGTCTTGGAAAAAATGGATCAGTAATTTATCATCGTGAGACTGTGCCGCCATCTTCCGACAATACATAGTAATATGTGCCATGGGACATTTTGTTCCGTCGTATTTCTCAAATTCCGGAACCTTGAACTTGGCAGGGATCAATACATCCGGCACTAAGCATAGCTCGGTTGCGTCCATGGTACCAAACCTATCAACTCCCTCGATAGCACGAAGACGTTCTTCCAACAGCTCATACTTTTTCTGGTCTTTTTCATTTTCCCCTATTTGTGACGAGTCCTTTCGTAGTTTTTCTTGCTCCTTCGGATCGTCTAAATCTGGGACATTTATTGGTTCAGCAGGATTTATCCCAGAATATGGCCCAAATTGCCCCTGAATCGGTTGATGGCCTAGCGGGGGTGGTGCATTGTAATAGACTGGTGGGATCACTTGAGGGTGGACCCTTTGAAAGGTTTGAGCATGTGGTGGAGTGAACCCTGGGGGATAGGGTGGATCTTCCCTTTGGTTTCCACTGTCTTGTGCTGGTGGGTTTTCTGACGGAGCTGGCTCTTCGATCGCTCTTTTTCCTTTACTGAGACTCATCATTAATTCCATCATCTTTGCTAACTGTTCTCTCATTTCTTCCTGAGCTCTTTCCATTCTGTCCATTCGCTCTCTTTGTTCTTCTTCCATGATCCTTGCTCGTTGACGCGTATTATGAACACGTTGATCACTTGGCTTAGGTGGTCGAGCTATTTTGGAACCTTATTATTGATCATAAACATGAATTAGATGCATATTTGATGCATGAGTGAACCCATTATTTTTAAATGAAAATATTTATTGCCATGAAATGATGATTTATGCATGTATGAATGATTATGTACTAAAAGTATTCATCACATGACACCCAACAACAAAAGTCATCCATTGCATAAGATATTTGTCTTAGATTACAACTCAAAGGCCATCTAGAAATATTCGCCAATCTTATTATAATGGCTATACACCTCATCTAAATACTTGATCAACTGTTGCTCTTGTTTTCCAACTGGAAATATCTGGCTTCTTAATATATCCGTCTTCCAAGCCATGCTTTTCGCCTTGTAAGCCACCTCCCTCATTTGCCAAACCAAGTAATCCATCTGGTTGTACTTCTCTGTATAAGCTTGTCTGTACGATTCACCCCATTCTTGGATTCTGGTGCTCTGTTGCTTGAGGCGCTCATATTCCTGTTGATAAGTCGTCATGACCCCTTCGAGCTCTTCATACTCCTGTCTTAGTAATTGGATGGACTCTTGTTGGAATCGCACTTGTCTTCTTAACCCATCATTGTGCGTTTGAAGTTCATTGCCTCGATTTTCTCTCACCTGTATTTCCCTTTGAAGTTCGCTGGTTGTGGCAGAAAACTTATCATTCAGGCCTTCATACTTCCCTTCCATTTTCCGGACTTTCTTTCTTTGCTCACTTACTTCTCTTTTCATTTTCTCACACTCTTTTTGGAGGTCTTCATACCGTTGCTTCCAACTGGCATTTTCAGCTTCGGACTTCTTTCGAGCCAACTCACTTTCGAGCAAAGCGTCTCGTGGTTCTGGATCAACTGGGCCACGTAGTGCATCTTCTTTCGGATATACCACGTCCTTAACTCGTTGGTCATGCCATATCTGATATCCGGTAGTCACTTCATCGGTGTACCTCCCTTGATCAACTCGGCTAGTTTTCTTCCAAGCTTGCGTAATTTCCTCGATCCTTTTCAGAAAACCCGGCTCTCCATAAGCAAACTCTAAAGTATTAAGTCGGTGTGTCATCGGTACAAACTGTTCTGACCCAAATTGTCTTCTCACCATAATTGGGGCGTAACTGATGGCTCCCCATGGCCCCATTAACGGTACCCAAGGTTCGTTTCCACATTTGTACAAGACCGGGTGATGCGGCATCCACGGAGCTCTCCATGTCACTTCCACACTCATGAGTTCCCGAAATCTAGAGATCCATTGCTCCTTAGTCCTATTTTCTGGCCATTCACTCTCACAAAATTCTCTGATAGGGGCGGTTTGCGGATGAAATGGCTTTCTGAACTTATCGACCTTGCATTCAAAGTGACTCACTATCCAGATGGAAAGAAGCTGTGCACATCCCACAAATCGTCCCTCACCTTTTCTTCGACAGTAATTCAGTGATCTGAGAGTTTCCGCTAGAATAGAAGGCGAAGGATTGGCCTTGTTGACGACTTGCTCGAAGAAGTCTATAATTTCGACTTCTATATGTCCCAAAACTTTGGGGAAGATCACTAGCCCATAAATTGCCAAGGCCATCACAAGCTGTCCTTGCTCGGTGTCTCGTTGCTTCATGATATAACCACGTAGAAAACTCCACGGGATACATTCATTGTCCCCTTTTTTCCTTAGGTTCTGATCAACTTCCGCCGAAGTAATACCCATCATCTTGGCTAACTTTCGCCTGTGTCCGGTCTTCTGCCCTCTCCAATATATCTTGTCCGGATTATCGAGATCGATTTGCAGGAGAGCCGAGTATTCTTCGATCGTGGGGACCATATCCACCTTATTGAACACAAAGCATCTATACGACGGATCCCAAAATTGCACAATGGCCTTCAACAACTGTTCATCTACCTGGACCTTAAGGAGTCGAGCAATGTGACCATATTTCCTATCGAAATTTGCTCGAGTGGTAGCCCCCCACTTATCCCATATGTTGAGCAAATCGGTGAAGTCGTTCTGTTTGAGATCAAGGTGGACCCTATCAGGTAGTGATGAGAAGTGATCCTTTGACAAGCAATCTCCTTCACTTTGTTGGGTACTCGCCATATGCTGAGTCACTTGATAAATTCCATCGTAACTGGAGGATGGCCATGACGACTCCATGTATGCAATTGGATCTACTCTGTTAATGGTTGTCAGGTGACAAATACTTTTCCTATTATGATGCAAATATGCATATGACAAAGAAAATCAAGTTAGCACTATAAACAAAAATTTTAAAAGATGAATGAGAGTAATTAGTAACCTGATACCTTTATTATTCGCGGAGAAGGATTTTGAACTAGGGGATTATGAAAATTCCTTCATGTGTACCTAGTCAAAAGGTATATTCTCACGGGTGAAGCTCTACCTAAGCAAAGGCGACTCTCGGCATTCTACATGCTGAGTTTGGGTTGAAAATGGAGCTAAAGGTTCCCAAATCGTTCCTCACTGTCGTCCACACGGACTAGTAAGGCACCCCGGTCCTCACCCATTACAGGCTTCAAACGGACTAGGTTCGATTTGAGTGGGAGTCTTCACTAGCCCATGCGAAGGTTATCACCTCACGAGAGCGTAGCTACTTAACTCCCTCCTAATTAAAGATAAAGCCCGGGTGGAAGGCTTATGCATGAATGCAAGATGTGTAGTGTGTGAGAAGGAATATACCGACCTTGGATCAATAATTTCACATTCCCCTTATCCTAAATTTCTCGCAATTATTAAAATAGTGAAGTAATAATAACAAACAAATAAATAAATGCACTAAACAAAAATATGCAAAATTAATGCTAGGGAAAACAACAAATTATTTAAGGCTTAAGATAACTTATGATTAATTAATGGCTTGACTCTCGAAATCCCCAGTGGAGTCGCCATCTATCGTAACGTGCGGGTCCGGGAACCCGTCCGCCAGACGCGGGCAAAAAATTAAAAATCTCAAGGTGTGGGAGTCGCCACCAATCTTTTTTATCTAGGTGTGATTGGTCACCTATTAACCCGATTCTTAATCGACGAAGTCCTAAATTAATTTTAGATCCGTCGAAAGAACGAGAACTGGTCCACGTTTTTTAAAGACGGGTTCGGGAGTGCGGTTACGCACGGAGAAGGATTAGCACCTCCGCGACGCCCGTTCTACGAACGGTACCATTTAATCTTAAGTTATCTTAATATAGCCTTTTCTTAGTTTAATCCCTATTTTATTAATTAAAAATTTTTGAATTGTCAGACTGAGTTTTTCACTTGGTCTTACGTGTGCATATGATGCAAGCGTAGAATGATGTCGTGACTTGTTTATTTTAAATGATGGAGTCGGTAATCTTTTATCGGAAAATTATTCGAAGACTATCCCAACGCTTTGGTGAAGTCTCGAAATTCTCCTCACCTAGAGATATCCCCGGAAGAACTCGTCTCTACGAGCTCCTCAGGGAAATCCCATCATCGGGGTTCCCGCGCCATTTGCAAAATATGAGTGGCATGCAATGACAGTATAAAATGATGGTATCTATATGCACGCGTTTATTGATTGTTAAAAAAAATTTTGGTTATTATTTTATTATTTATTATTTTATATATACTTTATTTTTTGGTTATTTAAATCCATGTTTGTTGTTGGTCAATTTTTTTACTTGTTTACAAAGCTTATCTAAATAATTAATTAATTAACTTTTAAATGATTAATTTAACTTTGTTTAGTAATATTTATTTGAATTAACAAAATCTTTCTACATATATTATTTTCTAATAATGACTATTTGACTTAATGGGTTTTGGAGTTTAGAGTTCGGATTTATCCCGACGCTTCGGTGAAAATCCGCCTCGAACTTCGTACCCGAAAAACATCCACCCGAAAGAGGCAACTCTTTGCCCCTTTTTGGTGGTAATACTCAAATATTTATTATATTATTTTTTTATTTTTATTTTTATTTCATTTTATTATCATTATATTTTATTTTATTTTATTTTATATATTTTTTTATTTTTATTTTTTTATTTTTTTATCTAAAAATATAATATAATATATATATGTATATTGAATTATTATTATTATTATTTATTTTATTTTATTTTTATTTTTTAATATTAAATATAAATATTTGTTCCTAAAAAATAATAAATGCATTTAAATTAAAATGGGCTAGACCCAAGTAAAAAAAGTTATACCTTGTTGGGCTGCAATCGGCCCAACCCGGCGGTCCGTGGGAGCCCAAATCCACTATGCCAGGCCTGCTTCTGGAAGCCCGCAAGGTGAGATTCAAAACGCACCGTTTTGACGCCTGCGAAGCCGCTCAAAACGACGCCGTTTGGCCGGGTCCTTTCAGCTTCTGCTTGCCTCTCCGAAACGATGCCGTTTTGCCCCCCTAAACCTAGGTATTTAACCCCCTTTTCTCTCTTTCTCTCCTCACTTTCAACCCTCACTTTCTCTCTCTAGCGGCGGCACCCTCTCCCTTCTCTCTAAAAATCTCTTCTCTCTTCCGGCGCCGGCGTCTTCCCCTCTCTTCTCGCCGACCTCTCTCTCTCTCTCTCCCTACTTGCCGGCAGATCTCTCTTTTCTCTCTTCCGAACGACAGATCGGGCACCCCCTTTCTTCGGTCGGCGGCGACCCAAACGGGCCTGAGTTTTCTCCCGGATCTCACCCTTTTCTCCCTGTTTTCCTTTGTGTTGTTTCTCTCCCCTTTTTGTGGCTAACCGCTCTTGATGATTTTTTGGTTTTTTTCGTGTTGTGGCTAACCGTTGTTTGTTTTTTTTTGCAGGGTTTTAAAGAGCCGGGTTGTCCAATTTTTTGGACAACCCGGTGAGGGGGGGGTTCTGGCACCCCTGGGGTTGGTGGCCAAAACCCCCATCCCGCGTAGTGGGTGGGGGATGGGACGGCGACGGGATGGCTGGGCGTACGCCCAGCCATCCCGATTTTTTTTTATTATTTTTTTTATTTTTTTTATTATTTTATTTATTTTATTTTTAAAATTCATGTGTCTACAAGACCGACATGGATATTCACCTCTACTTTAGATGTAACCTCACTTAATTTCTAGGTCTCTGTCATCTTGGTTTTCCTTTTCTTCTTCAGATCCTAAACTCCAGCCCTTAACACTTTGAACTTGTTGGAAAGATCCAACTCCTGAACTAGGTTTTTTGATCCTCGACCCATTCTCCCTTCACTTCTTTATTCCTACTCACTGTTTTTTTTTTGGGCTAAATCCATCTCTGGGCCTATCCCCGTATCCCATAATACTAAGCCCATAATTTTTTAGACTTGGCTCTTATTTAGAAAAGTCACTTGTAAATCTGTTCCTTGAGCCCCTTGAGTATCCATCTTTGCTCGAGTTTGAAAATTGGTTTCCCTCCCACTCTATATTGTCCTTTCCTCTCTCTTTTAGCCTTTTTTCCATAGACCTTTGCTTGTCAGAACTATATTCACTATGCTACACCCAATCACTTAATTTTTCTGACCTGCTCTGAGATCTCACATCAGCTTTTTCCCATATAGCTAATCTTTTAAAATTTTCCTCGAGAATCCCACCTTCATCTTTATCTTCCCATCCGACTTGATCACCTTCTTCTAACCACTTTTCACTCATTTTCGACTCGGACACCCCCTCCGTTATATTTCCAACTCTGCATCTGGGATCACATCTTTCAACATCAACAATGGATGTTTTCATAAAATAATCCATTTCATTCACTGTCACATGGATAGAAGCCATAATGTTCCTTAGGGACTTAACTTCAACAAGGATCATGGCTTGATTAAGGTGCCATTTCTCTTCCGTGTCCCTGTCTGACTTTATATATGTCCCTCAAGCATCTCCAATTGCCTTGAAGCTTTCTTCGTGCCAAGCATTCAGGGGGATTTCCTTTAATTTAACCCAAACCTTAAGTTTTCTTCATCCCATCCCACATAGTAGGGGACCAAGGAGAGGAACCACAGATCAAAAAGGTGCATACACCCGTCCAACAGTTCTAGCATCTCTTCCTTATCACCAAAGGTCACCAGAACAAATAATCCTCCCATTGGTCTCACTTGAGCAACGATGCCTTCTTGGAATAAAGACCTCTTAATAAATCCATAATTAAATGATTTACTTAATTGCCATACTGCACTTCTACCTAACCATTCAAGATCGTCCTCTTTATTGACAACCTTGTTACCTTTGTTCTTTCCTGACTCTACACTCATCTATCCTTTACTTTGACTTTGCATAAGAGTTTCTTTAAATGTTTTACCACTACCACCCTTTTCCTGTGTCTTCTCAATCTTTGTTTTTAAGCCTTTTCTATGTTCCTTCCCGTTTTTCGATTTGTCTGCCTCCACTACTGTTATCCTACAGCCATTGATTTTCTTACCATGACCTAGAAAGATCGCTTTTGTCAATTATCTCTTTTCCCTGAATCTTACAAAAATGTACTTTCTAGTTGTTTCCCTTCTTGTTCTTGGCAATAATATGTCCACAACAACTCCAAATTCATCAAACACGATTTTCAATTGTCTCCACTCAACATCCTTGTGAAGATTTCCAATAAAGACAGTGAAAAATGTTTTCCTCCATTTCTCCACTCTCCAAGGATATTTCTTCTCTTTGCCATTTATATCCTTCTAGTCAAACCCCGAGAGGTCCTTCGTTGGTCTTTCATCCACAATCCTTCACCCATGCCAAACTTTTCTACCTAACTCTCTTTTTCTCTCTCTTACCCATTCTCTTTCTATTTTTTTAGTGTTACAAGATTTCCATTAAGTTAGAACCCTTGGTTTGTATGAGCTTTTGTTTTAACTCTTTAAGCACTGTATATAAACAACCTCTTTAGGTATTCTTCAATGAAAAAAATCCTTGGACAATTTTCTTCCCAAAAATAATGAGCCGTCTATTGCTTTCTTCCTTCTTGCTATTTCCTGATAGAAAACATTTTCAAACCTCCAGAAAGAGGTGAAAACTACACTATATTGCAAACACTTTTCAGCATTGACATGTTGATACTCTTCATTGCAACGACATGCGGTGTTTGAGGAGCATTGACAGTTATCGACAACTTGGGGTAGCTTGGAAACTCATTGGGCTACCCAGGACGTAGTATAGCCACTTTCATATCTCTCGTGAGCATATGGAATTACCTTGGATGAGTAGTGGCTGGTTTTGCTTTTGAATACTTATTGACAAAATACAATATGCTTAAGACATTGCTGTTCACTTTCGTGATTCTCTGTTCTTGTGTTGGCCATCTTTTGATTGCCTTTGCAGTCCCAAATTCCCTCTACTTTGCCTTAGTTATAATCAGATTCTGCCTTGGAGCAGAATGGCCATTAATATATGCCATCATCTCTGAAATTTTTAGCCTTAAATACTACTCCACATTGTACAATTTTAGTTTTGTGGCTAGTCTAGTCAGAACTTACATTTTAAATGTTAAAGTTGCAGGTCATTTATATGATAAAGAGGCTTTGAAGCAAATGAAAGCTTTGGGTCGTACAAGGAAACCATGGGAAGCCTTGACTTGCACTAGAGGGCAGTGTTACAGGATTACTTCTATTATGATCGCAGCCACCACATTCTTTGGATTCCTTGTTTTTTGTATTTTGGTTCTTAGGACCAAAAAGTTTTACAAAAGTGACATCTGCAAGAAATTCAGGGAAGAAACAGAGGCTGCCTAAACAGACATGGCTTCAACCTTAAAACAAGTTCAACCTAAAGCTACCACAGATGCTGAAACCACCACAAGAACCACCTCAGCCAACTAGCCAGAAGTTACTAACAACTAATTTGAGAAAAAAATGAGCTACAGCTACAATAAGACTCATCTTACGTAAGGTCAAATAATAATAAAAAGCCTTTCAAAAAAAAAAAGGCCTGTTAATTTGTGTGTAATATATAACTTTATCTATTTTATACTAAATGTTTATTATTTTTTATATTTAATTTCACTATTTTATGTTAATATATATTTTTTTAATGTTAGCGTTAATATATATAAAAATGTTGTATATTATCTATGACCTTACCATGAATCGAGCTGATACTATAATCATATATTGTAACCAAATGAAACGGAAAAGAAAAACCAAGTAAAAATGAAGACTTAGGAAACCGTAGTGCCGGTCTTATTTCTTCAGTTGCTTTTGACCATCATCGGAATCCTTTCCATCTCTCACATCTCGAAGATGTGTCATTGCCTGATTGGGGGATTTCTGTGGGTCCTTAATGGATGTTCCTTATTTATCAATATATATTATTCGTAATTAATAATCTTATTTATAAATATATGTTATTATTAAATGTTAGTTACGTTAATGTTAATATGTAAAGTTACATACATTATATATTATATTAACATTAACATTTAAATATAATGTTATATAATATTAAAATTTTAAGTTAAACTCGTTATATTAACAATATTAATATTATATGTTGTTAAATGTTACGTGTTAGAATTTTAATTGAAAGTGTCATCCATGCATAAATGTTATATTTAGACAAGTAAAGTATAGATTTTATCATTATTATTATTATTATTATTATTATTATTATTATTATTATTATACATGAATGTTAAGATTTTAAGAAAATTTATTTAAATTAAATTTTAATATTTTACATTTATTAGATATGCTTAGTCTATTTTTCTTCTCCGCTTGGAAGTATGGGGTGGAGGTTGTAAAACGAAGGATGTGGTAGAGAAAATAGAAGAACAAGAGGATTATCTTCCAAAAGGTTAGGGTATAATCAAAATTAGAACTTGGAAGCAGACACTAGCTAGGGTGATATCATTTTGTAATTTGGACCCAGCTCCCACTACACTTCGTTTTCAAAGTTTATCCCCACAAAAGATTAATTCTTCCATCTCTGTCATTTGATGAGCTTAATCAGTTCAGGCCCAGAAGGCAGCTGTAAATTGGGATTTGTAATTGTTTAAAGAAACTTGTATAAAAGAAATTTGAGTATATGGAACACCTTGTATACATCTTTGTCAAACTGGATGGCTTGAAATAAATCAGCTTCCACGTCCCCAATGATGAACATTTCCACTAGGCCATCTCATCCAATCTTTTTGTTGCTCATTGACATTACCATTTTGGTTGCATATCTCTGTCATTTGTCCAAGCACATGCAATGAATGTGATGTCCAATTTGCAGTTGAAGAAGAAGAAGAAGAAGAGGGAGACATTAATCAAATTAGAGGATGTCAATTATCATTTTCCATCTCCTCAGTTATTGATGGGATTGCCCAATTACCAATTACCAAAATTTATCATTGGCAAATGAAACCAAGAAAACTGTTCAAACTTCAAAAGATTCTTATTCATATTGATTCTCCTCTTTTCATCTATTAGTTTTATAAGTTAATAAGTGAATCTGTTATCTTTGTATTAAAGAAAAAAGGAAAGGAAAGAAGAAGAAGAAGAAGCCAAGTGGCAATACATGGGCCACAGCTTGGAAGTCCAATAGAAATAGTGCCCAATATGTAAAGGCAACAGGAAACAAAGGTTGCATTGCCATTCGTGGGAAAGGAGAGTACCCGTTATATTGATAATGAACGTAAACTTTAATTAGAGCTATCCATTGCCCAGTGACCACCAAGCTACCGTCTATATCAACTCGGGCTTCCTCGTGATTTCTTATTCGATTAGGTTATTCTATTATTGTCTATTATTAAATGTTAGGATTTAATGACAAATTTAAGCCCACTTAAGCTCAGCAGGTGGACACTTTTGAATTTGATCTAACTTTGAAAATCAACCCATAAGCCTAGAGAGACAAATGAACTAACTGGGTTAAGCTCCTCTCGTTACATTTTAACATGTTCATCCTCTCAATTCTTCATTTATGCAGTCAGTACTTCGTGCTTAGATCTAAAACATGTTAACAATGGATTATAAATTTTAGATAAAAAAATTGGAGACTAAGGCCACTAGACATATTTTTAGCTTTTTTGGACAATAAACCTGTAATTATTTTAAATTGATTTGATTGACAATTTTATTATTCATTTGTTTTTTACGAAAATTAAAAAAAAATAGTAAAAAGGTTAATCAAACAAAATGTTAAGTTAAGAAGGAGCTTATTCAAGCAAGGACATTCCATTTCTAGCGAGGCTGTTAATTACTAGTTACTACATTATTCTAGAAAGCTTATCGTATATCGTATCGGTCACAAGCAGTGGCATATACTTCCAAATATGGGCATCCATTGACTTCGAAAAGAGACAAATTATAGAATAATGAAGCATTGGTATTAGTCTTTGTTCATTCCTCAATGAAAAAAATCCTAGGACAATTTTCTTCCCAAAAATAATGAGCCGTCTGTTGCTTTCTTCCTTCTTGCTATTTCCTGATAGAAAACATTTTCAAACCTCGAGAAAGAGGTGAAGACTACACTATATTGCAAGCACTTTTCAGCATTGACATGTTGATACTCTTCATTGCAACGACATGCGGTGTTTGAGGAGCATTGACAGTTATCGACAACTTGGGGTAGCTTGGAAACTCATTGGGCTACCCAGGACGTAGTATAGCCACTTTAGTATCTCTCGTGAGCATATGGAATTACCTCGGATGAGTAGTGGCTGGTTTTGCTTTTGAATACTTATTGACAAAATACAATATGCTTAGGACATTGCTGTTCACTTTCGTGATTCTCTGTTCTTGTGTTGGCCATCTTTTGATTGCCTTTGCAGTCCCAAATTCCCTCTACTTTGCCTCAGTTATAATCAGATTCTGCCTTGGAGCAGAATGGCCATTAATATATGCCATCATCTCTGAAATTTTTAGCCTTAAATACTACTCCACATTGTACAATTTTAGTTTTGTGGCTAGTCTAGTCAGAACTTACATTTTAAATGTTAAAGTTGCAGGTCATTTATATGATAAAGAGGCTTTGAAGCAAATGAAAGCTTTGGGTCGTACAAGGAAACCATGGGAAGCCTTGACTTGCACTAGAGGGCAGTGTTACAGGATTACTTCTATTATGATCGCAGCCACCACATTATTTGGATTCCTTGTTTTTTGTATTTTGGTTCTTAAGACCAGAAAGTTTTACAAAAGTGACATCTGCAAGAAATTTAGGGAAGAAACAAAGGTTGCCTAAACAGACATGGCTTCAACCTTAAAACAAGTTCAACCTAAAGCTACCACAGATGCTGAAACCACCACAAGAACCACCTCAGCCAACTAGCCAGAAGTTACTAACAACTAATTTGAGAAAAAAATGAGCTACGGCTACAATAAGACTCATCTTACGTAAGGTCAAATAATAATAAAAAGCCTTTCAAAAAAAAAAGGCCTGTTAATTTGTGTGTAATATATAACTTTATCTATTTTATACTAAATGTTTATTATTTTTTATATTTAATTTCACTATTTTATGTTAATATATATTTTTTTAATGTTAGCGTTAATATATATAAAAATGTTGTATATTATCTATGACCTTACCATGAATCGAGCTGATACTATAATCATATATTGTAACCAAATGAAACGGAAAAGAAAAACCAAGTAAAAATGAAGACTTAGGAAACCGTAGTGCCAGTCTTATTTCTTCAGTTGCTTTTGACCATCATCGGAATCCTTTCCATCTCTCACATCTCGAAGATGTGTTATTGCCTAATTGGGGGATTTCTGTGGGTCCTTAATGGATGTTCCTTATTTATCAATATATATTATTCGTAATTAATAATCTTATTTATAAATATATGTTATTGTTAAATGTTAGTTACGTTAATGTTAATATGTAAAGTTACATACATTATATATTATATTAACATTAACATTTAAATATAATGTTATATGATATTAAAATTTTAAGTTAAACTCGTTATATTAACAATATTAATATTATATGTAGTTGAATGTTACGTGTTAGAATTTTAATTGAAAGTGTCATCCATGCATAAATGTTATATTTAGACAAGTAAAGTATAGATTTTATCATTATTATTATTATTATTATTATTATTATTATTATTATTATTATACATGTATGTTAAGATTTTAAGAAAAATTATTTAAATTAAATTTTAATATTTTACCTTTATTAGATATGCTTAGTCTATTTTTCTTCTCCGCTTGGAAGTATGGGGTGGAGGTTGTAAAACGAAGGATGTGGTAGAGAAAATAGAAGAACAAGAGGATTATCTTCCAAAAGGTTAGGGTATAATCAAAATTAGAACTTGGAAGTAGACACTAGCTAGGGTGATATCATTTTGTAATTTGGACCCAGCTCCCACTACACTTCGTTTTCAAAGTTTATCCCCACAAAAGATTAATTCTTCCATCTCTGTCATTTGATGAGCTTAATCAGTTCAGGCCCAGAAGGCAGCTGTAAATTGGGATTTGTGATTGTTTAAAGAAACTTGTATAAAAGAAATTTGAGTATATGGAACACCTTGTATACATCTTTGTCAAACTGGATGGCTTGAAATAAATCAGCTTCCACGTCCCAAATGATGAACATTTCCATTAGGCCATCTCATCCAATCTTTTTGTTGCTCATTGACATTACCATTTTGGCTGCATATCTCTGTCATTTGTCCAAGCACATGCAATGAATGTGATGTCCAATTTGCAGTTGAAGAAGAAGAAGAAGAAGAGGGAGACATTAATCAAATTAGAGGATGTCAATTATCATTTTCCATCTCCTCAGTTATTGATGGGATTGCCCAATTACCAATTACCAAAATTTATCATTGGCAAATGAAGCCAAGAAAACTGTTCAAACTTCAAAAGATTCTTATTCATATTGATTCTCCTCTTTTCATCTATTAGTTTTATAAGTTAATAAGTGAATATGTTATCTTTGTATTAAAGAAAAAAGGAAAGGAAAGAAGAAGAAGAAGAAGCCAAGTGGCAATACATGGGCCACAGCTTGGAAGTCCAATAGAAATAGTGCCCAATATGTAAAGGCAACAGGAAACAAAGGTTGCATTGCCATTCGTGGGAAAGGAGAGTACCCATTATATTGATAATGAACGTAAACTTTAATTAGAGCTATCCATTGCCCAGTGACCACCAAGCTACCGTCTATATCAACTCGGGCTTCCTCGTGATTTCTTATTCGATTAGGTTATTCTATTATTGTCTATTATTAAATGTTAGGATTTAATGACAAATTTAAGCCCACTTAAGCTCAGCAGGTGGACACTTTTGAATTTGATCTAACTTTGAAAATCAACCCAATAGCCTAGAGAGACAAATGAACTAACTGGGTTAAGCTCCTCTCGTTACATTTTAACATGTTCATCCTCTCAATTCTTCATTTATGCAGTCAGTACTTCGTGCTTAGATCTAAAACATGTTAACAATGGATTATAAATTTTAGATAAAAAAATTGGAGACTAAGGCCACTAGACATATTTTTAGCTTTTTTGGACAATAAACCTGTAATTATTTTAAATTGATTTGATTGACAATTTTATTATTCATTTGTTTTTTACGAAAATTAAAAAAATAAATAGTAAAAAGGTTAATCAAACAAAATGTTAAGTTGAGAAGGAGCTTATTCAAGCAAGGACATTCCATTTCTAGCGAGGCTGTTAATTACTAGTTACTACATTATTCTAGAAAGCTTATCGTATATCGTATCGGTCACAAGCAGTGGCATATACTTCCAAATATGGGCATCCATTGACTTCGAAAAGAGACAAATTATAGAATAATGAAGCATTGGTATTAGTCTTTGTTCATTCCTGCATAATTTTCTTTGATAGAAACTTTTGGTGGCATTTTGCTGCATATCATATGGGATGGGGAAATGGGGAATCTCCAAGTTGGAGAGAATGACTAAACCATTCATTCATGATACGTTGTTGGCTTTAGTCTGCAGAAGTATCAAACCAGAGAGACCCAAGTGGGCCTCTGAAGGGGCCAAAATATAATCATAACTCTTTAAGAGTGAATATACGAATGTCAATGCGACTTGTATATTACATGGTTAAAGATGGATAGTCAGACTATATAGGCAGACAATCCCCACAAATGTGAGCTGGTTTCTTCCAGTCTTGAAGATAGCCAGATATGGCAGGACATGGTTGACCTTGAACACTGGTTCACATGTAAATTTGTTCTCAAAGCAGTGATTATATTAGTACCGATTTCACTTGGGCTACTCGCTTTTAATTATGTTCGAGGTGTTCTTGGTGTTGGAGAAACAAGGGTGGTTTTCTCATGGTTTTAGGTCTCTTACACACAAAAAAAAAAAAAAAAACAGAAAGAAACACTCTTATAATGAGATTCCCCTCGAGGATTGGTGCTTGTGCCATTAGTAATGCAAACCTTGGGGGGTTGTTGAGAGTGTCTACTTTGGCAATTGGGCATAGGATATTGGATAATATCATCAGGAGTCGGATTCCTCAGTTTGCTGTTAACGTTTCAGATGTTTTACTTGATAACATCCTAAACCTTATGGGACATGAATTTTGAGCTGCTAAATACTTCTGGGTCAAGTTAGACCACATCGATCAATCGTGAGTCAACATAATTTTATGCTTGACTGATATTTCAAAAAGTATATTTTTCATTTTAATATCTTGTTTGATGTTTATATATAGAAGTAGTTCAATTCAATCCAAACCTTACTAGTTTTACTACTAGCAGTCAATTATCCATTTGAATGATCGGTTGGTCGGCCGATAAAGATAGTTCAAACTTCAAATTGAAGACAACCATTGCATGTTTAACAGGACTTTTCTAGAGGAAAACTAAGACAATCAACCCGACCTCTCCCTGTTGACAAGGAAAGTTGGAAACATATGCAATAAGCTAGAATATCTTCGGGATAACACGTCGTTTTATTTGGATAAGATTATCCAAGATAATGCATTACCCTTTTATCTTTAAAAATTAAAATTATCAAGAATACAAGATATTAAGATTGTTTAATAAAAAGTTTTTAGAATAATATTGATAAGTTATAAATAGGTTTAGGTGTTCCATCAACAAATTCACAAGAGTATACTGAAAATATAATAGCAAAAAACTCTCCTGTCTAGGGAAAAATCCCCTCCTCCCTGTGAGCTGATTTCAGAATCACGTAAGTCTTAAAAAAATAAAAAATTAATAAAGGAATCACGTAAGTCTTGAAAAGATAAAAGATTAGTAAAGGGATAGGATTAGTAGTGAGAAAATTGATGGATTGAGTGATTTAATCCGTCATACTTAAAGATTAAATAGATCAAATATTTTTAAAAAATTAATCAAATATAAAAAAAGACCACATCAATCAAACATAGAATTTGTTCGGCCGTTTGGTTTTGAACTAATAAACCAAAATTTTGTCATTTTTTTAATAAATTATAATATTAAAACTTATAAACTTCATTTATAATTATAAAATATACAAATTCTATATAAATTAAATATATGTACATATAATATATTGCTTTATTATATATGAAATTAATTACACAATTTATACGTTATAATATTTTAATTTTTATATCACAATTTGTATAAATAATAACTAATTATAAACAATATGTTACAAAAAATAAGGTGATACTTAATAAAATTATTAAGTGTAATTATATAAATAAAGTTTATTATAAGTTATAGTAATATTTTTATATAAATTAAATATATGTATATATTATATTATTTTATTATGTATATATGAAATTAATGACACAACTTATATGTTATAATGTTTTATATCAAAGTTTGTATAAATAATAACTAATTATAAACAATATGTTATAAAAACTAAGATAATAATTAATAAGATTATTAAGTGTAATCATATAAATAAAGTTTATTATTAGTTATAGTAATACTTACACAAAACATTATTAAGGTATAATAATTATAACATATTAATATACATGATATTTACTAATATATATTACAATATTAACATATAAATTATATCATTTAAAATATATAACTTGTAATTTCATACTAATACAGATTTATAAATAAATATATATATATAAATAAAATTAAATTACTATAATTATAATTTGTATACGTATATATAATAAATTAATATATTTTAAATATATTATTAATTAAGTTTACAATCAATTTTTCTTAATAAATATAAAAAAATTATATATATTAATATATAATATAATATAAAAAATTAGTTAAATTTTTTGGATAAATTAGTTTAAAATTTTTAAAATTAAAAACCGACTAAAAAATCCAATTGAATCAAATTATATTTAATTTAAATAAATTATTAATTTAGTTTAATTTTGTTCACCTTGTCCAGGATTAGAGAAAAATATTATGTTGTAACTGGTCAAGCTTGCATTGGGTGATGATCCAAGCTATTAAAAGGGTGTTGACGTTTGATTCATGGTCGCCACGTCGCCATGTCGTTTTCCCAAAAGTGTCTATCCGCAAAGAGAGATCACTTCATTATTTGGGCACTGACGCAGCCAATGACCTCACTAGTCCATCAATGGTTAAGAACCCTCCTCGAGCCGGGATGTCACTTTTGGGTGCCCCACCCGGGCCAGCCGACCTGCGTTCTACTTCTGCCTTTCTCAGCCCCAATTTCCCTGCAAAATTACTGTTAAAAGGTACTAAATTTTTCTCGTACCTTTGAAATTTATGATTGGAACAAGACAATTAAGTTCGGCTTTGGTAGACTTCCATGTCCCAGTAGCCATAGGATTGGAGCATAAATTGGAATTTTAAAAATTGAAATCATGTGCAGACATTCACAAAATTTTTCCGTCATGTTTCAACTTTTTTGTTTATCGTTTTCTCTATAAATTTTAAAAAATTTATAATATGAAACTAGATATTAATGTGATACTTATGAGTTAAGTATCAAAATATCTATTTTAATTTATCAAGAAAATTTATAAACTCATAATAAAAAATATGAATGAAAGGGTATTTTGGATGAAAATTATAAAGTTTCAAGATAAAATTATCATATTTTTTAAAAATTTTGATTTGATATTCAAAAATTATCTACTCAATTTTTGAGTGAAATGTTCATTTTTTAATTAGTCTAAGAACTTCAAGAAGGTAGTTAGGATGAAGATTTGAGGCTACTGGGATAAAGGAAGTGGAGGATGATCTTGCGGTGCACATAGAGTAAACAAAATATGGTCCTTAAATTACTTAAGAGAATTCATAATAAATAAAATTAAATCTGTCAATTTTATTTTGATTTTAAAAGTTTTGAAAAGACATAATACTTTAATAAAAATTTTAAAATATTAAAAAAATTAAAATAAATTTTTATTACTTTATTACATTTAATCAAATTTTAATATTTTTCTTTTCAATCAAGATTAATAATTAATTAATTATTATTAGTTAACATTGAATTGTCATTTCATGTTATATAATATTTTCACTTTTCACATTAGTTCCACATGACAAAAAAAAAAGACAAATGACTTTTTAAATAATGACAATTATTCAACTGTTAATCATAATAATTTATTTGATTTAAAATAATATAAAATTTTAATTAAATGTAATTAAAAATAAAAATTTATTTAAATTTTCTTAAATAATTGAGGAGTTTTTGAAAGCATGAAGTGTTTTGAAAAATAAAAAATGCTTATATAAATGGTATGGTTGAGAAAAAGGATTGGCTAAACCATTAAACTCCAAAAAGTTTCGATCTGTACAAACAATTGAGTTTTTAAATACTATATTTATTTCTTCAAAATCCTGACCAAACCAGCACTTAATTAGCTTTGAATCAATGCTGTTAGCAGAGGCGAAGACTTGTGCCTTTAAAATTTTAAAAAAAATTTATATATTTTTATTTTTTAAATATATTTTTTTAATAATCTTCTTAAAAAACTTCTATTTTTTATTTCTGTCTTTAACTCTCAATAAAAGTTTGTTAGCTCTGTCCTTATTTACTAGATTGGTCCCTACGAGGGTTGATTACAGTTTGGGGAACCCCAGCACTCATAAGCTGACGAATACCAATATTCCAATTTTATGGCTGTGATGAAATTATTTATTCAGATTTTTGTTGATATGTACCATAATGAATACTTCTTTCAAGTGTCTTTATGACCCACCAGGAATTTCTTGTTTCCATTAACTTAGCTTTGACATTTCAACCTTTTGTTGATGTGCCAGAGATAACTGCTTTAATTTAGACTTCTTTACGGAACACACACTTCACTTATTTTACATAAACGGACGACTACACATTCTAATCCTAAAGAACTCAATAGTTTGAGCCTTTGAGGAGAAGAAACATATACTAATCATTGAGAGGTTTCAGTTACTATTTCAATCATTTGAACTGACAGCTTTCGACCATGTGATGTGATGATGTGAATGGTTAATTTTTTACAAACTTTGCTTGCTCATATACATAACAAATTACTTACGGGGCATTTGCATGGTAAGAAATGGTAAATCCTGAACATGAATCAAGAAATTTTGGCTCCTTCTCGGGCAAAAGAGTGCCAACAAACGGTAATAATGCAATTATAGTAGTGGGGGATGCATAAAAGTTTGTGTGGTCTGTCGTTTTCCGGCGTCATATAATTGAAGTATACTATGGCTTCATCTGATTATTGTAGTATTGTGTCCGCATGTCTTGTCCATCTCGGAAACCACACCATCCATTCTAAGCCTCAATATTGATAGTCAACTCTCCTATCCAACGTGAAATTTGTTATGCTTTAAAGTTTAAACCGCCTTAACCTCATAAAATAAGCTATATATATGTGCTTTTCTAATCTTCCTACTTGGTTTCTAACCTGCCTAAACTTTGTGTTTTAGCATTGCTAGATTGCCAGCAAAAAGAGAGAACAAAAAAAAGGGATGGCGGCGGATCATTTCAGTGGTGTTGGTTGTGCCTGGAGAGAGATGCAGAGCTTCGGGTTGAACCTGATTATTGGACGTTGGTTCATGGTCTTTGCTTCACTGCTTATCATGTCCGTGTCAGGTGCAACATATATGTTTGGTCTATATTCAACTGTTATTAAATCATCTTTGGGGTATGATCAAACTACTCTCAATCTGCTAAGCTTTTCCAAGGACTTGGGTGGCAACGTTGGGGTCCTATCAGGGCTCATCAACGAGGTAACACCTCCGTGGGTGGTTCTCTTGATTGGGTCAGTCATGAATTTCTTTGGGTATTTCATGATATGGCTTGCTGTCACCGGCCGCACTGCCAAACCCCATGTGTGGCAAATGTGTGTATACATCTGCTTAGGTGCAAATTCACAAGCCTTTGCCAACACCGGAGCTCTTGTCACTTGTGTCAAAAACTTCCCTGAAAGCAGGGGAAGTGTTTTAGGCCTGCTGAAATCTTATGTTGGTCTGAGTGGTGCAATCCTGACACAGCTATACCATGCTTTCTATGGAGAAAACTCAAAGTCTCTTATCTTGCTGATCGCTTGGCTTCCTGCTGCTGTTTCCTTCGTCTTTCTTCGAACGATTCGGATTATAAAGATTGTTCGCCAGACAAACGAGCTCAGAGTTTTCTATAATATGTTTTATATTTCTCTTGCCCTTGCTGGTTTCCTTATGGTTTTAATTGTCATACAAAACAGACTAAGTTTTAATAGAATTGAGTATGTTGGAAGTGCTTCTCTTGTTACTTTATTACTGCTCTTTCCACTCACTGTTGTTGTCAGAGAGGACTTCAAAATTTGGAGAAGAAAGAAACAAGCCTTGAATGATGTTTCTCAGATGAAAGTAGTAACAGAAAATCCACCAACTGTTGAATTAGCACCACAAACAATGGCAGTAGAGTCACTGCAGCCGCAACCAGCCGGAGATCCAAAAAGTCCAGATCAGAAACATGTTGCTTGCATGGAAAACATCTTCAAGCCACCAGACAGAGGTGAAGACTACACTATATTGCAAGCACTTTTTAGCATTGACATGTTGATTCTCTTCATTGCAACAACATGCGGTGTTGGAGGAACATTGACAGCTATCGACAACTTGGGGCAGATTGGTAACTCACTGGGCTACCCAAGTCGTAGTATAACCACTTTTGTATCACTTGTGAGCATATGGAATTACCTTGGACGAGCAGTGGCTGGTTTTTTTTCTGAGTACTTATTGACAAAATACAAGATACCGAGGCCATTGCTGTTCACTTCCGTGATTCTCTTTTCTTGTGTTGGCCATCTTTTGATCGCCTTTGCAGTCCCAAATTCCCTCTACTTTGCCTCAGTTATAATCGGATTCTGCTTTGGAGCACAATGGCCATTAATGTATGCCATCATCTCTGAAATTTTTGGCCTTAAATACTACTCCACATTGTACAATTTTGGTGCTGTGGCTAGTCCAGTTGGATCTTACATTCTAAATGTTAGAGTTGCGGGTCATTTATATGATAAAGAGGCTTTGAAGCAAATGAAAGCTTTGGGTCGTACAAGGAAACCAGGGGAGGACTTGACTTGCACTGGAGGGCAGTGTTACAGGATGGCTTTTATTATAATCATAGCCACCACATTGTTTGGATTCCTTGTTTCTTGTATTTTGGTTCTTCGGACGCGAAAGTTTTACAAAAGTGACATCTACAAAAAATTCAGGGAGGAAGCGGAGGCTGCCGAAACAGACATGGCTTCGACTTCAAAACAAGTTGAACCCAAAGCTCCTACAGATGCTGGAACCACCACAGCAACTACCTCAGCCAACTAGCCAGAATTTACTAACAATTTACGTGAGAAAATGGGGACTGAATACACTCAACTCAGCTTGTATTATTGTATTTTCCTCTTTTTTTTCCCTGTAATTATGGGAAGCATACCCTTTGCAAGATCCAAGGTTCAAGCTGGCACTTGCAAGAAGTCCTTCCCCAAAAAGCAGCCTTTGTGCAGTAAGTCTTAAGACTTGTGGCCACTTGCAATGATTCATAAATATGACATGATATGATATGATGTATTTTAGTTTTTTTTTTTCTTATTTCTCATTTATTGCAGTCTCCTCACACAATAAGACAGAAGGTAGACGATATATGGCTCCAAATCCCCTCACTCTCCTCCTCAATATACGGTAAAAGAAATAATTTCTGAATGTATTGATTTAAGTCATTGGTTTGGCAGCTTTCTTTGCTCTTCTTTGTAGGGTTTCTTTCTAGTTCTCCTTGAGAGCAACCCATTAAGGTGGGGGAGACTACCTAATCCATAAGATTGAAACTTTAACCAACATCGTTCGGTAACTTCCAAATTGAAATCCTTCATCCTGTTTGTCTTATTATACTTCAATCTCTTTTGGCCTAAGGGCCAAATAGTTTTTGACAGCCTAAATACCCTGAAATTCAAATGCTTTGAATGCAAGCAAGACAGGAGAATAACCAGCTGTAAACAAAACAAAAGACAAAGACAGGACACCGCACGCAAGATTTTTGCCCTCGTGGGTAGGGCCTTGTTTTCCTCTCAGAAAAGGAAGATAAAAGAAACTTTTTGCATTTGTTTTGGTTCACTTATCAAGCACTGTGTTTCTGATAGATACCAAAACCCAGAAGGCCGGAAACCTGCCTACCTCTTCTACAATAACTGAATCATGTATCAAAGTTAGACCTTGGAAGCAGACACTACGGTGGTATCATTTTCTTTTGGACCTCCCACTATCTAGGCCTTGTTTTCAAAGTCTACTCCCACCAGCCACCATACCACCAAAGATTCTTCAATCTCTGTCATTTCATTTATATGGTTAATCATTTCAGGCCCACGAGGCAACTGGAAACTTGGATTGTTTTATAAAAGGTAGCCGAAAGTTAATCTACTTTTTCCCACGCTTATGAAACTTATATGAAAGGGATTTCAATATCAAACATCATCTCTTGTTCGACAACTGAAATTGCCTGTAACATTTTCAAACCGCGAAAACCACGTTCTATACATCTTTGTCGAACTGGCAGGCTTGACATACATGAGTTTCCACACCCACATGATGCACATTTCCACATTAGGCCATGATCTGATCCAATCGCTTATAGCTTGCCAAACTTTCTTGCCATGCCATGCTTTTTTGTTGGTCCACTGCCGTTGCTCATTGGCATTACCATATTGGCTAAATATCTCTCATACTTGTCCAAGGATGATCTTTATTTTATTCCCAACTCTTTTAGACTCTTAATAGTCAGTGCACCACCGCATTTGTTATACGCAAGCAAAGAATGTGATGTTCAATTTGCAGTTGAAGATAGAAGATGAAGAAGAAGAGGGAGAGATTGATCAAATTAGACGATGTAAATTATCATCTTTATTTAATTTGATTGAAACATTCAACGATTATATTTAGAATTAAATTTGTCAAATTTATCGTGTTTATTGAAAAATAAATTTGATTACTGTTTTAAGCTAATTAATGATTACTAGATTATCATAAAATTATGAATCTCCTAAATCCCAAGAGTGAAAATTGTCTCCTTCTAGGCATAATACTTTAAAAAAATCTTTAAACTATTCAATAAAATTCAAATAAACTTTTATTATTTTTATTGCATTGAATTGAGCATCTCTACTTTTATTTTGAACTAAATATACCCCTATACTTTTATTTTAAGTCAAACAAACTTTTATTACTAATAATTCAATTAAAATGTCATTTGTCAATTTTATATCATGTAGAGTTAATATGGTTTGTCGACATATTATAATTGATTATAACGTGATATATTGACAAATTATAATTGATGATAATATGATCATGTGATATTTTCACAATTCATATCAATACCATGTGAGCATAAAATAATAAATAATATTTTAATTAATGATAAATGGTCAATTATCAATCATAATGCTTATTTGACTCAAAATAAAAATATAAAAATTTGATTGAATTTAATAAAAATTTATTTAAAATTTTTAAAATAATTTAAGAGCTTTTTCAAATATTATGCATTCCTTTGCTAGTTTTATTAGCCAACAAGTGAATTTATTATTTTGTATAAAAAAAAATGCCGAAGTACATGCGCCACAGCTCTTTGTTCCAACTTTGAAGTCCAAAGGTAACGGTTACCTTGGTGGTAGGCCGTTTCTAAGTTTTGAATGAGCTAAATGGGCCGATACGGTTCATGAACAGAACAAATTAATGGGGTGAACATATTGAGGCCAGGCCTATAAGGAATTCTTATAAAATGAAATAAGTGCCCAACATGTTGGCCCATGCTGTTCTTTTCCATCTTTCCTTCTTGCATCAAGCCCAACCAACACAACACTATTATTGATTGATGATGAACGTCAAGGTCTTGGTCTAGGTTAGACTTTAGAGCTATCCGTGGTCCATTGACTACCAGCTTGGGCTTTCGATTAGGTTATTCTAATTATTAAATGTTAGGAATTTGATGACAAATTTACGCCCAATTTGAAATTGAACCTGTAAGCAGGTCGACATCTTTTATCTAACTTTGAAATTCAACCAACAAGGGTAGAGATCATTCATTGGGTTAAGCTCCTCTCTTTACTTTTTATCATGTTCATCCTCTCAATATTTCATTTATGTAATCAATAATTATAAATCTATTAAAAAAAATGTTAGATTAAAAAATTGGAGAAGAATATTTTTAGCTTTTTTTGACAATAAACCTGTAATTATTTAAATTTGATTTGGTTAATAGTTTTATTATTTGTTTCTTTACAATAACAAATAAAAAAACAGTAAATAATGAAAAAGAAATTAGTAAAAAAATTAATCAAACAAAATGCTAAATTGAAAAGGAGCTTTATCCAAGTAAGACGTTCCATTTCGAGCGAGGAGCTCAATTACTACTTACTACTTTATTCTAGAAAGCTTATCGTATCGGCCACAAACAGTGGCGTATATTTTCCAAACATGGTTGTGGCTTCGAATGCATATAAAACCATCCTTTTCCAAACAGACAAATCATAGAATAATGAAGCTTTCGTATTAGCCTTTGTTGATTCCTGCATAATTTTCTTTGACAGAAACTCTGGGTGGCATTTTGCTGCATATCATATGATATGGAAATGGGAAACTCTTATGCGAAAATCATAGAATTTAAAATTTATCCATAAACACATTTAAATAAATTTTTATATTTTTATTTTAAATTAAATAAATTTTTATAATTAATAATTAATTAAATATGACATATGTTATTTTCATATAATTTGATAATAAATGATCAGAGCTAACAATTAAAACTTAAATCAACGGTTACGATCAATTTTCTTTCAAAAAGAATAAAAAAAATTGAAAGTCAAATTTTCCCTTTAATCTCTTGATAATAGAGTGGCCACATTTTATGGCATGGAATTTCGGGTGAGTTACACATCACAGGGTGATGCAACAAACTTGAAGAGAGTAAACACTTGCGTAAAGGTCAGTTGTTGAAGGGTTCAATAATGAATACTGAATAATGAATAATGAATTATGAATCTCTAGCGTCATATGTTGGGGCACAGCTCCTTCCCAACGTCTGTTAAATAAATTTTCTTTACCAAAAATGATTGATTTTGACCACTCCTATGAACCCCTTCAAAATCTCAAACTAATGGCTAATGGCAGTGTAGTGCGTCTTCTTCACTATTTCTTCCACCAAACCCAACATGCAAGCATTAAAAAAAATATTATGTTGAGGCTGCTTCTTTATTTCCTTCATTATTATTATTGACCATGACCTCTTCCACTTAACCCTACCCCACTACACACAACGCTATAAACGGAGAAAGATTCTACCATTTATTATTACTATTCTAAACTTTCTAAAACTCCACAAACAAAATTAACATTATTAACTTTATAAATATAGCCTATTAAATCACTTGTAAATGAAACCTAATAATTTTATCCTCAATGCATAAAATAATTTTTTAAAATTAGCATCATATAATAAAAATTTTAAATAATTTTTATTAATTTTAATCAAATTTTTATATTTTTATTTTAAATTAAATAAATGTTTGATTGACTGGCTAATTGTTTTTAATCAAAATATCACTTCTCATTTTATGTCACTCAATGCTAGTGTGACGTATTAATGTAATCATATAAGATTTCTCAGTTACTACGTCAATGTCACATTAATATCAAATGGATATAAAATGATAAGTGATATTTCTATTAATAAAAATTAATCAATCATTAATTATAAGACTTAATTTAATAAAAAAAATAACATGCCTTTAAAATTTTATAAAAATAAAATATTTGATTTGGCACTAACAAGTAGTGATAATTTTAGTCAATTTTCAATAAATGACACGGGATAAATATACCAAGTCAATGCAATTGGATCTTTTTCTGTAACCAATAAGATAGCGATATGTAGCAAGAATTTGGTGGGGGGTTTGATGTCGTTTTTAAATATGGAATAGGATTTGTTTTTGGACCTCATCTTATCTCTTTGCACCAAGATTGACATTTCAAAATCCTATCTATTATTATTACACCTGCTCATTTTTCATTTGGTGCAAACCAAACTGGCTTTTCAGCTCCAATTTACTTATTTTTCTACCAAGCACGCCTCACATCTTGCAACTCTCTCAAAAAATTTTGCTCCTTAAAGACGATATAAACTTTCTTTTTTAATAGATTCGGACAAATAAATAATTTTAATTATTAAGTTAATTAGATCGTCGATGTGTAATTTTCATACTCACGGTGACGTGACATTACATTCCAAATAATATCAAAAGAGACCCCAGATGATCAAACTCATCAAGTGGGCTCCTAGTGTACAAGTAGAGTTAACTAACAACATTTATAATGTGATGATAAATATTTAGGTGATACTAGTCTTACTAGACCGACCCAAATTGGAGGTTTGACTGAGCTGTGAAAGACTAACCAAGTCTACAAGCAGGATCAAGTCTCTGGACTTGAGCAACACAAGCTTAGTTGACCCGATCGTATGCTGTGCTCTGTCCTCCTGTCTGTTGGTCTGTCTTCATGAGAATGTTCAATGATTCTCAGGAAGCCAATTTTGGTTGACATGATTGGATTGGAAAGCTAATGAACATGTAATTAGCACAAGGCCATCTTCACTTTCTTTTGTTTTGGTTTATTCCCATCTGATTTACTCCATTTTAGTTATGCAGAAAGATGGGATGAAATCATATAATAATTTTGATGTATTTGGATTTTGGTTAGATTGGATAATTAGAATTAGAATTAGAAAGTAATTAAAAAGCATGCGGCAACCCAAAGTTGAAGCTCATTAATTGATAACAACATAAGTACAAAATTAAGAAAATCTAATCAAAAAGATTCAAAAATTTGACATTGCATTCGCCAATTTGGACAAATTAGGAATCTTACAAACCGAATAAAAACATCATTTTTTTTATAAATTTCTTAATTATGCATTAATGAAGAGAAAAAAAAATATATCAAATTATCTAATAGGATCCAAAATTCTCTCAGATGCTTAAAATTCGGATTACCCGAAACGGAAGAAGAATTCGGAAGGGCAATCCGAGTTCTCAAACATGGTTGCAAAAGAGAACAAATCCAATCTTTTTTTCCACGTAGATTTTCGATGTGGGCCCAGGTATTGCCGAATCTTCACTCATAAGCCACGTGTATAACAAACAGCTTCAAAAAATAATAGTATTATATAAAAAATCCTATTTGTTTAAAATTAAAAAAAGAAGAAGACAGATTAATCTACAAAATTAATAACTTTATTTTAGAAAATTGTTTTTTTAAATTATTGATTTAAGAAAACTGTTTATAAAGGCGTTTGTTGCAATCATTTCTTTTCAGTTTTTTTGAAGCTTTCCTTCCCTTAATTACCCCCCACTTTCGTCACTCCTCTCTCTCTCTGTTTCTTGGTTTTTCTTTCCTTAAATCGGTCCGTCCGATTGATCGCCGGAACACCACCACCGTTGGATCAATTGACTACATTCCGGCGATCTGCCTTCTCAGATGACTCTTTCCAAATTTCCGATCAATCAACGGTGAGAAAATCCAATCATTTCAGAAAAAAAAAAAAAGGAAACACCGATGGTAATCCTCGTTCTCCTTCTCTAATCTTAAACTGCTTCCTCTTTCAGATCCATTTTTTTCTTCTTTCCTTGGGGCAATTATTCCATGCATGCTGATCCATTGAATCCTCAAAATCACCGCCGTCGAATCCCTAATCCCTAGCTCGATTAGTGAGCCTAATCCTTATTAGGTTTTTATTCTCGTTTGTCCAAAATGTTGAAGAAAATTATGAAAGGAGGGCATCGGAAGCCTTCCAAATCGGATTCAACGGATCCATCTTTATACGGGTTCGGTCCTCCAGGTTCCCGCAATCCCGGGTCGGCTCCAACGCCCAATGTGGTCGTCAACCACGCTTCTCGGGCCGGGCCGTACACACCAGGTCCAAATTCCGCCGTTCCTGTGGTCCCACCCCCGATGGGCACCGTGGAACCCTTGCCGTTATTCCGAGACGTCCCCGTTTCGGAGAGACAAAATTTATTCATGCGAAAATTACAGATTTGTTGCTTCCAATTCGATTTTTCCGACACTCTAAAATCGGTCCGAGAAAAAGAAATCAAGCGGCAAACGTTGCTGGAACTCGTTGATTTTATTCAATCCGGCTCGGGCAAAATCACGGAGATGTGTCAGGAAGAGATGATTAAAATGGTAGCAATCAACATTTTCCGATGCCTCCCTCCGGCGTCTCACGAGAACACGGGGCAAGAAGCTACTGATCCTGAAGAAGAGGAACCCTATTTGGAACCCTCGTGGCCGCATTTACAACTTGTTTACGAGCTTCTTTTGAGATATGTTGTGTCTTCCGATACGGACACTAAGGTTGCCAAGAGATATATTGATCATTCGTTTGTTTTGAAGTTACTTGATTTGTTTGATTCGGAGGATCCCAGGGAAAGAGAGTATTTGAAAACAATTCTTCATAGGATTTATGGTAAATTCATGGTGCATCGTCCGTTTATTAGGAAGGCGATTAATAATATTTTCTATAGGTTTATATATGAAACGGAGAGGCATAGCGGGATTGGGGAGCTTTTGGAGATTCTAGGAAGTATTATTAACGGTTTTGCCTTGCCTATGAAGGAGGAACATAAGTTGTTCCTGGTCAGAGCGTTGATTCCTTTGCATAAGCCGAAACCAATTGCTGTGTATCACCAGCAGTTATCTTATTGTATTACTCAGTTTGTTGAGAAGGATTATAAGCTGGCTGACACGGTTATTAGAGGGTTGTTGAAGTATTGGCCTTTGACTAATTGTCAGAAGGAAGTTCTCTTCCTTGGAGAACTTGAGGAAGTACTTGAAGCAACGCAGTCTGCAGAGTTCCAACGATGTATGGTTCCTCTTTTCAGACAGATTGCACGTTGCCTCAATAGCTCTCATTTTCAGGTAACTTTTAAGGGCTTTTGGCTTTTGATACTTCGATTATGAGTTCAAAGTTCTAATAGTTTGAGTAGGCAATCACCTTTAGGAACCATTGCAATTTAGAATTATGGAATGTGCAATTGTTGCTAGGATATGAGATTATATTATTGGATTAACAACCATCATGATAATGATCCATTTTGATGCCAATCGTTGTCACCTTATGATATTTCTCTTGTAACCTTTTGGTACTTCTGTGTTATTTCTTGTGATTCTGAATGTTGAGCGGGATAATGATTCATGACACACAACCATTGGCACTTTGATGTAAGAGCTGCAATCTGTCGCATACATTGTGTTTTCTCATTTCTGATCTGTTTTTTGAAATTTGTGCCGAGTATTGCCTACTATTGACCATTATACTTGCCATTTCGTTTGCTTCATTCTTTCTGCATATATTAAAAGGACTGTGGAGTTACTTAGTGTCCTATTGCGGAAGCTAGTAGTCTCAGTTTTCTCCCATGGTGTAGTTTATCAAATGCTTATTCAAGTGAGATCATGTGTCCTGGTTTTGTGTTGGCTAAGATTTGGTCAAAAAGAAAAACAATAATTTGCTTTTGTTTTTAGTAATGTCATTCATCATTGATTTTAGATTGTTTTTCTTTTTGTCTGTAGTTAATTTTTTATTGCCATGCATTGTGACTTTTGAATTACACTCTTGATCAGTTAGTTTTAGAGTTTTTTGACAGATATATGATGAAGCAAATATATAAATCTTATTAAAAAATATTTTCTTTTTCTTGTAATCCCTTCTTTTTCTTTCATTAGCTGAACAGCATGACAAAATTTCACCAAAAATGGAATAACAATTTCTTCTGCACAAATGTTTGTTACAAGTACATTTTCTGTTTTTGAGATATACTACTTACTGCTTGGTTCCATATATTGTTTTACAACTCTTCTTGCCTTTACATTCTAGTCTTTGTAGCCTCTTCATGACTTCCTTAATTATAAACATTTACTCTGATGATTATACCAACATTCTCCTTTATCTTTTTGTTTCTTTTCATTTTTCATTTGGTTTTTTAGATGGCATTTTGCCTTAAATACAATATGGTTTGAGCTAGGTTTTACATGTGATAGATTACCTTTTGTAAAGAAGGATAAAATGGAATTTTTTGGAGTTGTTGTGTATTTAACTTTTACAAGTATGGTTTCTACTTGCTTATCACAATTTAGAATTGTTGGAGGGAGTGGCTTGCTACAAAATATTGTTGGCTTCTTTTAAAGGTTTTTTTTGGATCTTAGCGATAACCTGGAAATTTTCATAGCTCTTTCTAAGACCATTATGTATTGCAGGTTGCAGAAAGAGCCCTCTTCTTGTGGAATAATGAGCACATTGTGAGCTTAATTGCCCAGAATCGGCAGGTGGTATTACCAATCATCTTTGAGGCAATGGAGAGGAATATCCAAAGTCACTGGAATCAGGCAGTTCATGGGTTGACTGTGAATGTGCGGAAAATGTTCATGGAAATGGATGCTGAGTTATTTGATGAGTGTCAGAGACAGTTTGCAGAGAAAGAGGCCAGAGCCAGAGAGGTGGAAGAGCAACGAGAAATGACATGGAAAAAATTGGCAGATGTGGCAGCGCAGAGAGGGGGAGACGATATGGTTACAGCCTAACTGATTAGTCAGAGTTTGTCCAGCACTAGAAATAGTTGGGTTGGGGATGATGGCTTTGCGGCTCTGCCCTTCTCCATTTTGGTGGTATTATTTTTTCTTTTTCTAATTTTTCTTCTTTCTTTTCAAATCTTTATTTTTGATCTCAGTCTGATCATTGAAGATACCCCAGAAAGAGCAGCGATAAATGTAATTTAAAATGTATGGAATTTATTAGTAAGATGCTGCAGATTAAGAATGATCTGTGAGGAACCACTTGTATTTTTGTCACGCTATTTGTTCTCCCAACACAAAAAGTATCAGATTTTTTTAGTTTGTATTGATAGTACTAGTTGAAAATTTTCACTCTTTTGAGATGAAATTTAGGATTATATTTATTCTAATTGAGGCAGCTGGATATTAGCATGCCTTGCTTTGGGTATTGTCTAAAAACAAGCAGACAAGCATTTCCATTGCAAGTGTATAACTGTTAGAAATGTTTGTTTGACAGTGCAGTGCTAGGATATGGGAGACAGGGTAGATAGAAGTTGAGATATTATTGTTCTTGACTTATTGTTATGTTATCGGATATTCAGATTAGATCAGTTTCTTTTGCTTGTGAAAATAATTGAGAAAGCTGTCAAGCCGACAAGCCATGCAATCGAAACCAATTATGGAACTGCAAATATTCGCACATCTTTGAATTTGTACCATAAACATGTTCCTTACTCTGTTGTTGATGTCATCTTTTGGATTGGCCTTGCTGCCTGCCCGACCTGCTCCGCTTACCTCTTTTTTTTTTTCTTTTTTTAATTCATTGGTTTTCCCTTTGAATTGTTCTAATATTAATTTCAATTTTCTGAAAAAAAAAAACATAACAAAAACTATTTAAGAAAAAGAAAAGAAAAAAAATTGGAAAATGCTCTTAGCTTTCAAGACTTTCCCTTACTTCCTCACCCTCATGGTATGGGGGTTGGCTGGCCGTCGGACCCTTATGCCACCATCTTTATGAGACCTCAACCTCTATAGGCTTATCATTAAGCATAGATATGATAACACGGATCAGGAGTAGTTTCGTCATTTTTTCTAATAAAGTCGCAGAAGAAAGTTTTATAATATTTTAAGGTCTAAATAGGCATAATAAGGTATTTTGGGTGTCAATGAGACAAGAGGAGGCAAGAGGAAAATTTTAGAATAAAATATTATTTTATTAAAATAATAATATTAAAATATTATTATTTTATTCAATGTCAAAAATTTTCATGAAGAATGAGTATATAGTCAATCTAAGTGGGGGAGAAGAAGAATGAAAGAATTTTGGAGAAAAATGACATTAATGGGGTCGCAAATCTTTATTAAGTAAAGATAACGCGCGTAAGTAAATATTTTAATATTATGGGGATACCGCGTTGGAGTACAAACTTCATACCTTATTTGTACATGTGTAGAAGAAGGTAATAGAAGGAAATTGAAGTTAAATGAGTGATGGGAGGACTAAGTTAAAATGGAAGGAAACAAAAAGGGTAAAATGGTCATTTTGCATCTCGAGTCAAAATTTTAAGTTTTTGTAAACCCGAGTAGTTTCGATCATTGTGGACCTTGTCCCAGTGTCAAAAGAATAAAAAGATTGCACAAAGGATGGGAGAAAAACAAGTTAACTTGCAAAAGGGCATTTTCATAATTTCTAAGGTAATTGGATAAGCTTGGGCTATAAGCATCTTACTTCCAGCAGCTTCTCACATTTTTTCCAGCAGCTTTTCTCCTTCTTCTTCTTCTTCTTCTCCTTTTCACGTTGCTTCCATCCTCTATGGAAGCTTGATATCAAGCTTTATAACTTCTCTCAAATTAGCTTAAATTTTCATGCTTTAAGCGCACCCTTTCATAAATCTTTATGCTCTTCCACTCTCTCTCTTTAAAACCCTTGAAAAATCTTGTTTTCATACTTTCTCTCACTAGCTAGGTGTTTAGAGAGAGAAAGAGAGAAAAAGCCCTATAATAGCTTGGGAATTGTTGGAAAGAAATTCAAAGTTACTAAACTATCAAGGTGAATAGTAAATTAGCATTGGGTTTTAAGTGTTGATAATGTTTAGTGATTGAATTGTGGGTTTATTGTTGAGATCGTGTATTGACTCTATTGTGACTAGGATAGTGGGAATAGATAGCCATTTAAAATGGCAATTGAAAGCTCGCTAAGGGGTAGCTTTTAGGATTTATAAGTATGAATTGACATTATGGTGATGTTAATTTGATGGTAGGTTCCAATGCAGCCCCATTATCCCAATTGGACCATTAGGGAGGTTAGAGTTGGCTAAAGGCTCAACTACTACGGGTGAGTGAACTGCATCTCAAAACTTGTTTTGGGAATGTGAATGAAATTGCACAAAGCATTTGAATGATTTTATACAACTTTATCTTAAAACAAGTCATCGGGAACAAGCTTTTGCTAAATGGTTTTATGTTGTGATATGTGGTAGTTATTGATTTATGCACCATTTCATTATGATGATATATATATTGTGCATGATAGTTGATATTGTGTATGATGACTATAACCGTGTGTGTGCACGATGTGGGGGGATGCACATGCCGGTGATGATGGCGGTGTGGGAGATGGATAATGATAGTGCCCGTGTGCACGATGTGGGGGGATGCACATGATGACTCCAGCTATGTGCACGATGTGGGGGGATGTACATGAGTCTGGTGTGATTATACTGATATTGGTGTTTATCTATGCATTTATATATATACATCTATGTTTATGAAATCAAAGTTCATGAGTATGATATATGGTTTCGCATATGTGAATCTTGCATGTTGAACATTGAAAGTTGCTAAGTATTGTCAAATTGGTGTTCATTGCAACAAGGAATTTGGCTACAACGAAATGGATTCTCGCTACAGCCAGAAATTCTAGATGGTGGTAAAGTACTGTCACTTTGAAAGCGATTTTGACCACCTTTCAATTATAACTGGGCAAAGTGGTAAACAGTAAAGTCGTAGCCCTGTCTCTTAGCTTTCTAATGACCCAACAAGCATGTCAATTGGACCTATGTAGTGGAAGATATGCTTGAAAAACCGAACCATATGCAAACCGAGAATGTCTTTTTCTGCAGTGGGAAACGTGCTATCACGTTGCTACCTTGCTCGGGTTCTGATATAATTTCTTCCACTCCCTTATCTTCATGATTGAGCATGGGTCTTTGCAATACTAAGAGTCCACTGATCAATGTCCAAAACAAGGGGGTTTAGGAAAGAAATTATACCAAATTGCATTGTTTTCAAAACAAATGCATCACGATTTCCAAATTCTTCCTTATCAATTGCTTGTTCCCTTCCTTGTTCACTCACTAGGTTTATACTCATCGTTTTCAACTTCATGTTTTCAGATTACGAGGTAGTTGGTAACTAGGTCGAGGTGCCTTTGCAGACTCGATTATTGGTAGGTGTCTCAGTATTCAGTAGCTGTATGTTCGTCGAGTTTTTTTGCTGGACATCGAGTCTCCTTTTGATATGTATAGACAAACTTAATGTAAACTATTAGAATACATGATGTAGATAATGTATGTATATTTTAAATGAGTAGCGCTAGTACATGTTGGCAATGTCCATCACCATTTTGATTCAAAGTTATAAAATGTGATTTAGCAATATTTGATGGAGTAATGAGCAGGATAAATAATAGGCTTGCTTGGGCTTAATGGACTACGTCCATTGGGCCCATGCGTCGGTCATGGCCCGAAATTTGGGTCGTGACAATCTTGTTGGTTGTTACTTCATTCCCCAAGCAACTAGAGGCCTGCCCAAACCACACAGTAGAAGAAACTAGGGCGTCGTCACTTTCCCATGTCTAGCCGCAAGATGTGCAAGGTAAAACTCAGCCCCCAGTATCACCACGTACTCAAAGGAAATCCTTTTTGACAATGGCGGCTGGAGAGAAACCACCCATAATCCCCTCCATTCGTGAACCTTTTTGGTACAAAGATCGGTCGGTTGTGTCTTTCTTTGAAGATGAGATAATTGCCCTAACACAACCGTTCAAGCACTCCATGGTTGGAAAATTTTCCCGTATGCCTCGGTTGAATGAGATCCGGATTGTTTTCAAAGGTATTGGACTGGTTGGTGCTTACGAGATCCATTGGCTGGACTATAAACATATTCTGATCCATTTCTCCAAAGATCATGATCTGAACCGACTGTGGATGCGACAGGCTTGGTTTATCGCAAATAAAAAAATGAGAGTCTTTAAGTGGACTCTGGAGTTTTAACTAGAGAAGGAGTCCTCTTTGGTCCCAGTTTGGATATCGTTCCTTAATCTCTGTGCCCATTTGTATGAAAAATCAACGTTGCTGATGATTGCAAACTCGGTGGGTAGGCCATTGTTCGTGGATGAAGCCACCGCGAATGGCACAAGGCCAAGTGCGGCTAAGGTTTATGTTGAATAGGACTGCTAGCAGCCGCCGCTTGACCAAGTTTGGATTGTGACGAGGGACAGATTAATAAGGAACATTAGTGGTGGGTTCCTACAAAAAGTGGAGTTTGCAAAACTATTAGAGTACTGCACTCATTGCTGTCATGTAGGGCACAGTGTTTTAACATGCTTGGTGATGGTACACAAGATGGAGAAATCGGGCTTAACAAAACTGAAATCCCTAGGGAGTAAAAGCCTTTGCTTGATGATGAAAAAGGGATGGAGAGTAAAGAAAAAGGTGATATGGTGATAAAGGAGGAAAAAGAATAGATTCAATTCGAATGAAGCCCTCAAAATAGAGTATGAATGGTTAGTGATAGGAAAGGCTGGTAAGAGTGGTGCGAAGGATTCACAAGGAGTGGAAATTGTTTCGAAAGAAGGTGGTAATGATCTGATGAAGCTTTCTAATAGATTTGGGACATTTGGAGCGTTTGAGGTAGATGAGCAGATTGATCACGCAAAACAGGCTAGAATAGAAAGGGTGAACAATACCATGTTAATTCCAGAAAAAAAATTCCAGATCAAGAAAAACTCAGCCAGGGTTTGTGGTGACAGAATCTAAGAAGCAAGTTAATGATGGGGTCCTTACAAATGTTCAGCAGGTTATGAGGGAGAAGGAAACAACAACACTTGCTAACTAGAAGTGTGAAACAGTTGGAAGTCTCCGGGCGTCACCAACTAGTCATGGGAAACGTGGAGTAATTGGAACGCAGGTAGTAAGAAGGAACGAAGGGCTTCCAACGACTGTAATTGATGAGGAGTTTCCAACAGTAGTGAATTTTGATAAGGGGTCCACCCATGCAAGGGCCTGGGATAACGCGAAGAATGACTATGGGTCGTTTGTGAGCATGAAAATACTGGGGACCGTGACTACGTCCAATGGGCAGTGGAGAATGCTTGTAATGTCATAGTTCGAAAAAAAAATGCATAAATAGTCAATGGATCGATTGTCGAAATCAATAATAAATAGTGGTTGTTGACTGCCGGAGGATAGAACTCAGTCGAATGGAAATGAACCATTCTCGGCACAAGTGTATCAGAGTGTTGAAAGGGTTGAGGGCAGTGGTGAACATATCCCTGAGTTGGGTGCTGAACTGAGTCAAGATGGCTTTTGCAAACTTGGTACTGTTCATTTCCATGCAAGCAACAAACATGCAGACCATGACATGCCGAAGAATGGAAAATAATCGATGGGAAATGTCCTAGCCGCCTCAACAGCTGCATGCACACATGGAATGATGGAAAAAACTAACCATGCAGAATTGGAAGTACATCCGATGGTGCTGTGTAGGAGAAAATCTAATAGTGCAATTTCAGTTGGACACACTATAAGTTCTTCCTTCAATGAAGCAGTGGGAGAGGAGGGGAAAGATGGAATGCAAGACAATGATTCCATCTCTGTATGCTTCTCTATTAGAACTTACCCATGATTAATGCATTAATATGGAATGTGAAAGGCATCTCAGGTAAGGTATTATAAAGAAGAATTAAAAAATTGCAACTTTTGCATAGAGTAAAAATTTTGGTTATTTTGGAGCCTATGGTTGATGTTAAGAAAGCAAAATTGTTTAGAAGGAAACTGGGCTATGAGAAGGTTATCTCCAACTGCTCCTAAAAAATCTGGCTTTTCTATTCTTATGATATTAGCTGTGAAGTCTTATTAAACCACCACCAATGCTTGCATGCTAGTCTTTCTTTTCCATGGCTAGAGTCTCCTATTCTTCCTACTTTTGTCTATGCCAAATGCACCAGGACAGAAAGAACGCCGCTTTGGGAATGTTTGAGAAATTTGTCTACAAATATTCATGCTCCGTGGCTAATAAGGGGTGGATTTTAATATCATCTTAAAGAGGGAGGAAAGGTTATATGGTGCCATCCCTTATGAAGGTTCAATGGAAGATTTTGTAGCGGCTTTACTGGACTGTGGCTTGGTAGATAGAGGTTTTGAAAGTAATCCTTACACATGGACAAACTCCCATATGTTCCAGAGACTAGATAGAGTAGTTTATAATCACCAATGGCTAGAGTATTTAACTATCACTAGAGTGCAGCATTTGAATAGGGATGGATCGGATCACTGTCTCTTGTTAGTCTCATGTTCAAAGTCCCTTGAAAAATCACCATCATCTTTTCGCTTTTTGCATGCCTGGGTACAACACCATGACTTTAAAAAATTTGTGGAAGCAAACTGGAAGCTTCCTATACATGATAAAGGTATGAAGGCATTCTGGAGGAAACAACTTAGATTGAAACATAACCTTAAATGGTGGAATAAAGCAGTTTTTGGTGATATCTTCCACAATCTTAAAGAAGTAGAAAAAGGAGCTGAAGTCAATGAGCTCATGTTTCAACAAGAGTAGTCTTTAGCAAACAGAATAACCTTAAACAAGTCTTATGTTCATCTTAACCATTATCTCAACGTTAAAGAGGCTTTCTGGCAGCAAAAATTTAGGTTAAAATGGTTAGTTAAAGGTGAAAGGAATACCAAATTTTTCCATATGAGAGTGTAAAAAAAAAGAAAATTAAAAGCCATATCTTCAGAATGAAAAATCCGAATTGAGGATGGATAGATGAATCGGAGTTAATACAAAACTCTGCAGTGGATTTCTTTTCTTCTCTCATGAGGACGGAACAATGTGACATATCCAGGTTCAATGATTCTCTAATCCATTCCGTTGTCTCAAAATTCGATAATGCTACTTTATATGCAGTGCCCTCATTGTAAGAGATCAAAGAAGCCATTTTTTACATTGACAAGGATAATGTTGCTGGTCTTGATGGTTTTTCTTCATATTTTTACCAACAAATGTTAGGATATTATAGCTAAAGATCTTCATTAAGCAATGGTGGATTTTTTTCAAGGAGCGATTCTGTTAAGGATTGTTACTTCGACCACACTTGTTTTGCTTCCTAAGACAAATAATGCATCAAAGTGGAGTGACTTCAGGCCAATTAGTCTTTTTACTGTGTTGAATAAAATTGTTACAAAGATTTTGGCAAATCGGTTAGCTAAAATCCTACCTTCCATTATCATAGAAAATCAGAGTGGATTTGTGGGTGGCAGATTAATAAGTGACAATATTCTGTTAGCACAAGAATTAATAAGGAGAATTGATAAAAAGGTGAAAGGTGGCAGCATAGCAATTAAACTGGACATAATGAAAGCTTATGACTACTTGGATTGGAGTTTTCTTTGCGGAATACTGCAACAATTTGGGTTTAGTTCACAATGGATTGATATGAGACAAAGGTGCATCTCCAACTGTTGGTTTTCTGTGCTTGTTAATGGTAAGGCAGTGGGCTATTTTAAATCAGAAAAGGGGTTACACCAAGGCGATTCCATCCTTCCACAGCTTTTTATTTTGGCAACAAAATATCTATCTAGAGGCTTAAATGCTCTTTTTGCCCAATATCCTTCCATACATTATTTATTTGGTTGTTCAATGTTAGTGAGTCACCTAGCATTTGCAGATGATGTGATTATTTTTACTAATTGAGCTAAATCATCTTTGTAGAAAATTCTAGCATTTTGCAGGAATGTGAAGCTGTCTCTAGGTAACGTGTAAACCACCAAAAGAGATGCTTCATTACTCATAGGAATTTAGCAAACTTTAGATGCCAAATAATATCTCAAACTACAAGCTTCACTCACTGGTGCCTGCCTATCACTTACTTAAGAGCCCCTCTATGTAAAGGCCCTAAGAAGGTAATTCTATTTGATGATCTGGTAGCAAAAATAAGGGAGCAAATCACAAGATGGGAAAATAAGCTCATGTCCCCAGGTGGCCAAATTACATTATTGAGAAGCGTTCTATCTTCTTTGCCCATTTATTTACTTCAAGTCCTTAAACCTTTTATTTGTGTTATTGAGAAAATTGAAAGGTTATTTAATAGTTTCTTGTGGGGAGATTCGGCAGAGGTTAGAAGGATTCACTGGACTTCTTGGAATAAAATCACCCTCCCATTTTCTAAAGGTGGATTAGATCTTAGGCGCATAGTTGATGTCTTTGAGGCCTTTGGTATGAAGCTTTGGTGGAGGTTTTAGTCTTGTAACAGCTTGTGGACACAATTTATGAGGCAAAAGTATTGTGTTAGTCGGATTCCCAGATATGTACAATAAAAAGTTCATAATTCTCAGACTTGGAAACGTTTGGTTATGAGCTGTCTGGTGACTGAACAATACATGAGATGGCTGATTGGTAGGGGAAAATTATTCTTTTGACATGACTGTTAGATGGGTAACAAACCTCTGGTAAATTTTTTTCCTTATTTAATTTGTCTATGACATAAGTCTGTGATTTCTTTGATACTGGTAAATGGAATGTGGACAAATTAAAAATGATACTGCTTGAGGAGATTGTTGTGGATATTTTGACAATTTTGATTGATACATCAAGCGAGGACATTGCTTATTAGGTACCTACTTTGGATGGCCAGTTCTATACCAAAAGTGCTTGGGATTTAATTCAACAAAGGCAAGCAGTAAACCTTGTGTTCAACTTTATCTAGCACACCAACATCCCTCTCTCAGCATCCTTCTTTTTGTGGAGGCTATTACTGTTAGTGTAAGCCCTACAAGCCAATCGATTTTGTGCTTGTAAAACACTATACTAATTAGTCATATTTCATGTTAAATACATTATGGATATTTTATATAATGTATAAGATATTTCTTTATCCATGAGTTTATTTATAAAAAGTTATGAGATACTTATGTAGATAAAGTCCTTGGAATATAATGGCCTTGTAAAGAAATTATAAAGGTTACAATTATGAGATTCTTATGCATCAAAGACTTGTTCCTAAATATGTTCCTGGTCATTGTATTATCAAGAATAAGGGCATTGACAATGCTCAAAGGCTAGTACATGCTAAGCCTCCTTACTTTAGAAGTAAGCAATTAATCTCATAAGTTGAAGTATGTGAGATACTTGGAGATAGTATGTAGGTGCTTGTTAAGGAACAAGTTCATTGAACATGACCCGCTATGAGAATTCCATTTGGTATTTCACTCAAGTGTCTATGAAAATACTCTCATGTGTCAGTAGTGTAAGTACTCCTTAGACTTGTGATACTAGGTCATCTTGTATGTGAATTGTCATGCTTTGATTTCACCTCTACGGGTCTGGAGATGACCATATGCTTAAACAGGGTGCTTTTGGGTATGGCATGAAGCATGCGAAGATGAATGAATATTCCAGAGAGGATTCATCATCCCAAGTGATTTGAAAGGGACATATCTCATTTGCTCCTGGCTCATATTGATTGAAAGTCCTTGGCCAAGGCAATCTTGATAGGTCAATATAGAAGCTGCAGGACTAATATGGATAAGTTAGAAAAAGGACATCGAGCCAAGCTTTCTATCTATCTGGGATATATGATGAAAGGATCGAATTACATTGAGATACTGTATACTAAAAGGTTAGTCAAATCATATTGACTCTCTTGACATTTGGGTGGTCATGATGTATTGCTAGATGCCGCTCATGATCTATAAATATAAATATAAATTCTTAATTGAATTAATTTATATTTATTGCCAACATGTTGGGAACCTAATGGGTCACACACATAAAGTGAATTGTCAAAATTAATTTGAGTTCAATTGGATGTGATCTAATTGATTTTATAAAGGCTTAATCCAATTAAGTATTGGTCTAAATCAAATATAATTTGATGGAATATTAAATAAAGGTCCAATTGGCCCAAGACATTTTACAATCCTTATTGGTTATAAAGTAGGTCAATTAACTCTATAAAAGAATCCCTTAGCCGTATCTTGAATATATAGAAGAGTTTTATTTTATTTTCTCATATGTTGAGATAGGATCATAGCCAAAAGAGAGAAACACAAGGGAGCTCAAAGTTGAGAGTTTGCTAGCACAAACTTTCGCTTAGGGATTCACACATTCTTAGTGAAGAGATTTTGGCAAATCACTATATGGATTACCATTAAAGGCAAGACAACTGTGCTACTGTGGTTTGATAAGTCCTAGTTGGTGTACAAAAGTTAAAACGAAAAGCCAATGAGGACTCCACCAAAGAAAGCAGACTTTCAGGTATGTTAAAATTTCTTTTGTGGTTTTTCTAGATTAGTTTCAATTAAAGTGATCCAGGGCTTTGGGGATTAAAATTTAATAATATTTCGCTGCGTATAAATTGTCTTAGCATGACTTAAATCCCCAACAATTACATGATTGGATTCTTATGGAGATGAGATTGAAAACCAAAGGATTCCAACTTGTGTCTAAATGTCAATGTTGTAATTCCGAGGAAACTCTTCTACATGTCTTGTGGGATAGCCTTGTGGCTAAATAGGTTTGGCATTACTTCGCAAAATTCTTTCAAATCTATGTTATTAGTCCCCAAAATGTTTCTCAAATTTTATGGGCATAGGTATATTCTGGCGATTATACAAAACAGGGTCACATTCGCACTTTATTGCCTTTATTTATCTTTTGGTTCCTATGGGTTAAAAGGAATGATGCTAAGCATAGAAACTTGGATGTGTACCCAAACCGAGAGATCTGGCTCATTTTGAAAATTATACATTAGTTGTTTCATGGGGGGCAATTCCAAAGGTGGCAATGGAGAGGGGACATTCAGATAGCTCAGATATGAGGACTAAATTTTACAGAGAAAAATACCTTCTTCGCCTAAAATAATATGTTGACATAAACCATTGACAAGTGAGTTTAAGTTAAATGTTGATGGTAGCTCTAAAAATAATTTCTAAAATGCTTCAGGTGGTGGGATATTACGTGATCATACAAGTACGTTACTATTTACATTTTCTGAAAATTTGGGATCTAAAAATTCTGTACATGCAGAATTATTAGTATTATATAGAGGACTAGTATTATGCCAAGATTATAATATTTCGAGGATTTGGATTGAGATAAATGCTATGGTTGTGATTCAAATGCTAAAGGAGGGATATCGAGGTTTTCATGACAGCAGGTATGTATTGGCCTCTATACGCCAATGCTTAACTCATTTTTCATATAGGATCTCTCACATACACAAGGAAGGAAATTAGGCAGCTGACTTGTTAGCTAATCTTGGACATCAACATCATGGACTCCAGGGTTTCTCTGATGCAGAAGGGAAGTTACGAGGTATTTTAAAATTAGATAAAATTAGTTTACCGTATGTTAGATTTAGATAAATGTAAAAGAGTGGTACTCCTCATCTTTACTTTTATTTTTTATAAGCTTATTTTAAATCCTTGTAAATAGGAAAATTACTTATCTCCTGCATTCAAAATAATTGTAAGGATGGTAATTCCTGTATTAGGAATTCTTTTTTTTCTTAATCATGTCATTTTGGTGGTACGATTTAGGTCCTCTCCCTTATGTACTTTTTATTTTAATTATCAATAAAACTAATACAGGGTAATTGGGTCTTACAAGAATTTCCAATATTCAATAAAACAAACTATTTAAATCATTGCATTTATAATAAAAAAAATACTTAATGAACTCCCTTTGACGCTTTTCTACTCATTTTGAAAATAATATATATGGAATAGAATATTTCAAAAATAAGAAAGGTTAATTATTTTATTACTGAAAAACCGGAAAGGAAAAGAAAAACAGAAAAAAAAATGGCTACGAAAATAAAAATAAACCAATATATCATAATCATAATAAATGAAAATAATATCCACAAAATAAAACAGCTTCGGGAAGCCTTTGCTTCAAAAGGCTATCCACAGCTTCTGTGTCTTCCCTTCAAACCCAAACCCAAAAACTTATTATCTTTTTCGTTGTCAACAGCGTAAATTAGAAGGCATGTCGAGAAAAGGAGGAGCTCCCTTGCAAAAGGACGCTCCATGGAGGGCCTCTGCTGGAAAATTCATCCCTAAAATCCACCACTCCCCTGTTTTGCGTCTTGCTCAAACCCCTCATTCCAATTATGCTCTAGCCGTCATGAAGGTCGCCCACCCTTTTATCCCTTCCTTCTTATCTTTATGTCTTTCCTATTTCCTGTCTCTTTTGATTTTTTTTTATTTTTTTAAATAAAAATATTGGGATTTTTCTTTTGCAGCACCCGGATCCTATAGGAAGTGGGTTAGCGACAGAGGCCATTGTGGAAGCGGCGGGACCCGAATGCATTGTTCCTGGCCAGATTACACCCGTTAGATTACTTGGTGTGAAGGTATTTTCATTCCTTTAGGAGAAGAAAAAAAAAGACTTTTTGTCTTTCTTTCTATTCTAAATTTTCAGTTTAATGCTCTCATTAAAGTGATAATTTTAATACCAAAATGGTAGTCGTTGATAAATCATCTAATGTGTTATTATCGGAACATTTTTAGATTTCTAACGACTAGCTTAAAAACAACCAGAGAGCATCCTTGTGGCCTGGAGTTTTGGCTATGAAACAGTTGCACTAGTTTAGCTTATTTACTTTATAGTTAGTCATCTTCTAGAAAAGGCTTTGTCTAGGGTTTTTGAAGATTTTGTCTGATGAGACTAGAGGGGTTGTTGCATTGGTTTTAACAAAAAACACTTGTGTAATGTTTGTATGTTGTGTTTGCAACCTTTGCTGCATGATTCTTTATCATCATTCTAATTAACTTTGGCCATACATTGACTAGTTTAGTCACCTCTCTCTTTTTCTAGATATATCTATTTTTTATGCATCCATTTGATTAAAATTTTTATTTTAAACTTTAAATTTCATATTTTTGAAAGCCTGTAATAACTTATATGTTTGGTCTAATCATTAAGTCATTTGAAGTAATATTTTGGAAAAGGCACCATAAACTCAAAAGATGTACTTTATGTTTCATCTTTAATGTGAAACTTGGTAAACTGTTGGTACCATTTATCTGGCAAAACCATTGTGTCTGATATAGAGATATCTTCCTTTTCTTATGTCCTTTGGTGTAAACTTTGCCTGGTACACGCATCATCTATTCCTTTTTTCATGTTGACAGGTGTGGCCAATTGAAGTTAACCTGAAATTTTTGGAGCCAGTTGGTAAAGAACTAAAGTTGCTTGGGAAGGTAAAACACCATAGTTCTAGATGCCCTCTCTCAGTCCTCTTAAGCACCCAGACAGATGCACTTATGGCTTTGCTCGCACTTTTAGATAAGGAACTTTTAGTTTTAATGACCTTTTCAGAGTAGAGTTGTCATATACATTTGAAATTGGTCAACATCAGAAAAGTTTTGAAGCCTTGAGATAGAGAAGTTTTGTGTTTGAAAAACATTTTTATGCCAAAATACTTTTACTGGCCTAGTTGTTCATATATTTCTTGTCTTTAGGGTTAAGGTTGTTCAGGTGGAAATGAGATTACTCTTGTTTGTCATGCTGTGCCATTTTAAGGCAGTCCAATCTATTGTATTGAATTTTTTCTAGAAATTCAAGTAATAATTTTCATGTAAGACCTACAAGAAGTTCATGTGAAATATGATTGGAAGAATATGAGCTTATGTTCTGCTTGAAATGCAGTGAACTCTTCAATTTAGATGATCAGTCCTGAGGCCTATGGTCTTATGGAGGATTTTAGATGGGGGGAGTCCAAAGCCCATGGTATGGGGAGGGTGGACCTGGAGCTCACAATTTATTGGCAGAAATGGACAGAGGGTTTTGTTGTATGCATAATTTAGATGGTTTTGGCTAGTTCTTTAGATCTTAACATATTTAGAACATTACATACTTGTATTGGATTAGAGTAGAAGATCAGATTTTCAAACTGAGATTTAGCCTCCATGTGTCTTTTTTTTCTTATATTCTTGGTTGATTCTAAAGTTTATTTTTTTTTTGGTAGTGAAAATAAGCAAAAAGAGACTTTATAAATATGGTCTGGTTTCCATACGCCTGAAGTATTGTTTGAGGAAGTACTTTGTATGAGCTTTGGCTATTGTTACTGTTAGTCTCCCCCCCCCCCCCCCCCCCGGGGACTTTTTTTTTTTTCTTTTTTCCCTTGGTTAAAAGAAAATTGCTTGTTGACGTGAAATAAGTGAATATGATAAGGGCTCATGATTAATTTGTAAGCTATTGTTAATGCAGTTCATGGATGATGCTGTCAACCTCATGAATAAGTCATTCATTGATCGCTAATGGTTAATGCATTTATGTTACTGAAAGAGGAGGTAGCAGCACATGGGCTTGCAGGCTATTCTGAAGCATTCTTGCTATGAAGAGTTGCAGCATGTAGACGAGCAGAGTGACTGTAAATAAGAAGCTTTTACTATATAATTTCTTTTTTATCATTTTTCCCCTTAAGAGGTGAAATAGTATAGGTCAGGAGAGATATGTTGGATGATATAAAGAGGCTTTGTTCCTTCTATTTTTTGGGTCATATTATGCTTTTATGGAATTTTCATCTCAGAGTCAGATACTGGTGAGAGTAATGTCTATGGGTTTTCCTTCATCAAATTAATAAAAATGGTGTGATTGGAGCTTTCACTTAGTTTGACATGTTACAAATGTTCCACTGAAAAGTTCCATTGATGTGTAATCTATGATGTGCCTGCAGTTGTATCAGTAGTCAACTAATTTAGAAGTAAAGCCAAGGAGCAATGTTTTTCATGTGAAGCTGCGTTAATATTCTTTCTATTCTATAGTGGTTTTTTCTCCTTTTTTAAAGGGGGATTATAGACCCTAAAGTAAGCTTCACAGCAGGGGCTAGGATTCAAACCGCAGCCCTGCAGGTTGGCCAACGTCCTAAAGGGGGTCGGTAAGAGGCTGAGAGCCGTAGGTGCCAAGCTCTATGGCGGCCATGACGACCACCGCACATGTTTAATTAATCTATAACGTGGTGTATGTTTGAAGTATTTCTTCTTCAAGCAGTATCCTTCCCAAAATTCTTTGCTTCATTCATAGAGCTGGCACATCAGTCATCTCCAATAAATGCCTATCATTGCGATAGGTGGCTAAGATGGGGCCATAGCCTTTTAGAAGAATGGCATTTTCCAGGACTTGGAGGGCTTCCACACCAAGGAAGATGCTGGTTAAAGGACAAAAGGGGACAAACTAGGCTGAAGTTTCTCAATGCCTAGAAGCGAAACTACAAGTAAAACCAGGTTATATTCAATGAAGAATGGAAGGGAGAAAAATGTTTAGTTCTTGACCGATGTTTCACAATGCCTTGACAAATAATTAGGATAACACTCTTACCAAGCCGAAGGAAGATGTTACTTCAAGATTCAGATTTTGATATTCTATTTCTTTAGTACCTTCTAAATCACTGTCCATATCCTTTTTCTTTCTCTTTACTGATCGGATTACGTTTACTGAAATAAAATATTGCACTTCTTAACTTTTGTTTTTAGGCAAAGGACTCTAGCCATCTGCTAACATCAAAACGAGAACTTGTAGTTGTTGAAGCAGAGTAGAACCTCTACATATACTGCCAGATATGATGATGCAAAAGGAGATAGAACTTCATCCATTTAAAGACTGTGATTGACCCAATTGGAACCTTACTAGAATGAAATCATGTAAGCCAATTGTGGACTTCCCACAAAACTAGTGTTCTCCAGCTATGGTGCCAAGTAAGATTTTCTGGTCACCCTTCGTTTTCTTTTTCTACCGCACTTTTTGCCACCTCAGTTCCTCATATAAGAAGACTTGAAACATCCCCCCCTAGTCGTCTGCAACAGAAAAAAAAAAATGGCTTACGAAACAGCTGCAGCCATGCATGGAGAAAGTTTGCGTAAAGGGCCTTGGCATGAGGATGAAGATGAGAGATTGATAACCTTTGTGAAACTTCTGGGAAGCCGGAGATGGGATTATGTAGCTAGAGTTTCTGGTATAATCCACAAGGAAGAACACTTGTGATGATTCATTTTTCTTGCATGAAAAGCTGTCTTTTCTTATAGAGAAGTTGTTAACTTTCAGGTCTGAAGAGAAGTGGCAAGAGTTGCAGGTTGAGGTGGCTGAACTATCTGCGTCCCAATATAAAGCATGGGCAGATCAGTGCTGAAGAAGAAAAGATCATCCTACAACTTCATGAGCGATGGGGCAACAAGTGAGAGTCTTTCATCATCTTGTATTTTCTTTTCAGTTTTCCTTCTCTAAAGTCTAACATACTTTTCTGCAGATGGTCAATGATTGCGCGAAGATTGCCAGGGAGAACTGATAATGAGATCAAGAACTACTGGAGAACTCATTTAAGAAAGAAAGCTCTAATTCAAGAACAAGGTGCCGTTCAATTTCCCTTTTTTTTGTTAATACCACTGGTATTAGCTCTGCCTACTTCTGCTAACAACTTCATAAGTTTTCAACAGAAAATTTTCAATTTGGAGGAGACAATGGCAAACAACTTTTCTTGTTTCAAGAAGATGGTAGCAGTGCCCAAAATTACAATGGTGAAAGCTACAAGCCTTGTAAGGATATTTTGGATACAGAAAACAGTTGTTATGATGTCGTTGGGCTGTCAGATTTCACTCTTACAAGCTCACCATATCAAACGCGGTTATCAGATTGGATACCAGAGTTTCCAAGTGATCAAAGTGAAATAAAATCTCAGCACTGTAATAGCTCGGATTCATGCTACTGTTATCCAGCATGGATTTCCGAGGAGAATGATTTATGGGGCTGTTCAGGCTCCCTCTGGAACATGGAATAAAACAAACACTGTTATAATGTGAATATGAAGAGGCTTTGAGAATGTGAAACAGAAACATTTTGCATATCATTACTGCATTATCCCTAAACGTACTTGTTTATATATACACTGTTCTCAAGGACTGAATTCAGTAACCTTTGATCTTTGATCTATGTTCAGATTCAAAAATCCTTTCACTTTTTAAAGAAATGCCTTTCTATTTTCTGTTCTGGTAAAAGGGTTTCAAAGTTAAGGAATAATAAAACACATCCAAAAAGATAAGGACTAGATGAAGATGATTACAGCTGATCACGGCTTGGAAATTGTCAAGTAAATGAAAAGTGCAATATGCTCCTGCTTTCTCTGTTTCTTGGCCTGAAGCCATGGCATGTATTTTGCAGCTTTGTTTCTTCCGATCCTGTCCAATTATATAAGACAAAGGACAACTGAAATAATTACATCATTATGAATTGTATTTGGCATTGATTAAGTAGCACTACCAAATGTGAAATCACTGACTATTTGGCTCTAACGAAAATTAAAAAACATCAGAAAATGAGGGGAAAAGGTGAAAGAAACATTGTGTAGTGTATATTATTTCTAAGAAAGGAGAAGTCACTATAGTTTCCCCCTTATATGACTTTAACTATCAAAGAAGAAAAAAGGTGAAAATGACATTCTCATTGTCCAAATTATACCTGGACTTTTTAAACCGGTTCATGGGGAAACATTCAAAGTTCAAACCATGGGATCAGAAAAAGAGCCCCATTTTCTTTTTTTCCTTTTTCCTCCGGGCGGCTTTGGGTTACAGGCGGGCGTATCGTTTAAGGGCTCGTTAGCTAGTAAAGCCAGCAATTATATGCTAATACATCTTCATGGGCCCCAAAGTTGGTCGAGTGTACCAATAAATAAACGAAGATAATCTTATCTATTTAAGCAACTAGCGAGCTAGCCTGTGAGGTGGGAGCAAAAGACAAGCCTAGCTACATGAACTGAACTGGCTTTAGTAGACGTCACACATGATTTCAAGGGGAAACAATATGGCATCCCTAAAATCTTTTCCCTTTAAAAAAATCTAGGACTTTGAATTTGGTATGATGGAACTACATCATCTTTGGTCTATCTGTCCAAACACTAATGTCTTTCAGATTTTTGTTGGCCAGAAGCTTAGATTCAGTGATTGGATACAAAGTTAAAACAGCACGAGAGACAGAGCTCGTTGGTGACAAACGAGTGGACTAGAACTGGATGCAAATCGCAAATACATCATCCTCTAGCCAGAAATGTAAAAGACATCAGTTCCAATTTGGTACCTTGAGGTAGAAGATGATCATAATATTTTATTATAGTAAATGAAATTCCTAAATAACTTTTTTAATGATTTGTATGTTTGTGAAAGAAAAGGGTCAATTTACAGTTGGTCTCATTTCTATCTGTTGAGAATCTTATATACCTGTCTGCTCAAGGGATGAGAGTACTCTTACTTGACAAGGACATGCTATAAAGCTTATCCTAGGTTCCTAATCAAAGGAGATAAGAATATCCAATTCACTCTTTTCATACTAAAGGTATAATAAATCTTCCAAAAATCTCTTAACCCAATTACCTGTCAAGTAATTAACTAGATAGGAACTCCAAAAGGTCACCACAAGCTAAAAAAGAAAGGCTAGAAACGAGTTGGTCGATGAGTATATAAAAGTGATTATTCCGTTGTGGTGGAGACAAAATTCTCTCTTAGCATGTTTGGATTCTCTAAATAAAATACCTTATCGTGCCTCAATATTATAGAGAGTTTCCATGCATGTTCTGGACATTCAATTCATCGCCTTCTTCACTTTTTATCCTCACTAAAGGCAAAGATCTTTCAATTAAAAACTTTAATTGTGAATGATGTGTTACAAGTGGAGGGGGGCAGTAGAGAAAAGAGCAGCCAGCAGATGATGGAAGTTAATTTCTGATAATCAAACACCAGCCTTTTTTTGTAAGCTGGTAGAACCAAAAAGGAAACAAAGTCATTAACTTGTCCTGTTGTTATAACATGGATGATAGGGGTATAGTGTACAACAATAAAAAGCTTGACATTGCATTAAAAAGAGAGAAAAGGGCAGGGTTAGAAAAGGGTGGTGATAGTGGCACGTTGCTTCCTGACATTTCATCTGAGTAGTCCTCGTCGCCGTCGTCTTCGCCTGAGCTGAAACCGGCTCCACCACCGTTGGCTCCACTGCTCCACTTTCCCAAGTTGTTGTCCCTGCTCGTCATCATTAAAATTTGGACTTTCTCAGAAAGTATTACAGATTTTTGCCTAGTGACCACTGAAGCATGTACATTTCTTTTTTAGTGCTAAGGAGGCTAAAATTACTTTGGAGTTTCGACCAACCATGTTGGGACCCAAAGGAGCCCAAGATGATGGCTTGGACCCAGGAATGAGAAAATTTGAATCATTGGGCATGTCCAAAACTAATCAGGCTTTGAGAAAAGCCCATCTTTCCAGTATTGGGAAACCCCATCATAATTTTGCAATGGGCTAACCCACTGGATGACATGATGGATTAGCTGATAAAAAGGGTATGTAGAGGGAGCTTTGTGAAATTTACCTAAAGAAAAAGAGTTTTAAAGGGAAAGCAAAGAGTGAAAACTGAAAAGGCGGAAAGAGAGAGAAATAGAAGGCAAAGAAAGAGTAGTAAAATTATGAATACCTGCCGCCAACTCCGAGAACACCAGAGTGCATAGTGAGCTGGTCAATGAGAACAGCAGATTTGGGCTCAACGCTGTAAGCTTTCTCATACTTGACCTCAACTCCTTCACCTGATGCCACGAAGAAGGCTCCATTGACCATTATATCACCCTCCGATCTCCAATTCCAGTCCCTCCAATCTCCTTCTGCTGTCTCAACCCGTTTTGTAACCTGCAAGCATCACCAAGTAACACGTTATACTCTGTCGCAAAAATGCTAGTCACCAGTTCATACATTTTCAGTCACTTGATCAAGAAAACTATTCATAACCCAGTTCTTAAAATAGTGCTAGGACTTGTTTCTGTTCAAAACAACAGTAAGATAAAACTATATGACATGAAAGGTTGAAGTAAGTATGACAATTTACTAGTGACGATCTGTGTTAAAAGTATAATAAGAATATTGAAAAGTGCATGACATGACGCCGTGGAATCCTTCGCTTGGATTGTTTAATGGACCAATGGGGTGCTACTGGGACTGTCCACAAAGACCTCATCTCATGGAAAATAAAGACAAGTTCGGACTGCGTGCAAACTTGTAATGGTTTCCAGCTTTAAGACCCTTCAAAAACATATCAATTACTTTCACTTTCAGACGACCCCACCTTGAAAAAGGTACATGATTTGCGGTGATTTGAGCCTTATTTCAAACTTACCAACGAACTCCTCAAAGAACCAAAAGCAAATAGCACTAGGAAGTTAGAAACGATTTACCTCCTTGGCATTAGAGTTAGAAGGAGCAGTGTAACGATTCCCTTGGCTGTTAATGGTAGGGTTACCACTACCTCCAATGGCATACATTTCCCATTGCGTGAAATCATTGTTCACCACATGTATATATCCTCGTCTGCATCTAGGCATTCTTTGAACCAATTTTTCACCGAAGTGATTAAAGGCAATGGTCACTTGCATGCCAGAGTCAGGCTTATAGTCATCGCTGTGACCCAACAGCATCACCTCATTGTGATGGGAGAAAAAATTGTTTGATATTGTGATCCCTGTTGATCCCATCACTGCATCAATCAGGCCATCCTTGCAGTGGGACAGGGAGCAATGATCTATCCAGAGGTCCTTGGAGCCAAAGATGGAGATCCCATCACCGTCTGACTCTGTTCGCCAGCCATAATGGGTTGGGCTAGACCGCACATTAGCCTCACCTGTATAGGCACAAATTTGGCAGATGTTAATACCATTTAAGAACCATTATTTGCGAAGTAAGTGTCTATGCAGAGGGTCGGAAAATGGAATTATTGAAAACGAAACAAAGGTTAAAACTTGAATTAATCTTATTTTGTGTAGTTGGGACCCTTACTTTCAAAAAAGAAATGAAAGGAATCCTAATCCCTGATGAACCTTTGTAGGATATTTGCTTCCAAAAGTGAGATAATCAATCATAAAATCTGCCTTCGCAAGTTATTCCATCTTTAAGCACTTTGTTCGAATTCTCATTCCCTAAAATTTTCTTTTCACCTACAAGCAGTGGATACTGTTGTATTCTTAAAAATAATAACATTAACAGAAAATGAACTTGAGGCTTGGAAGTGAGAGGATCTGTCATTTCTGAGTGCAAATTTTCCAAGGTGTTATCTCATTAAATGAAACTGTAAGAGGATCTATTAATCAATTCTACAACTTACCCTGTTAGGAAGCTATTTCTCATCATAAATTTATGGTAAAGGAAAGTCCTATAACTGCCACTAGTAATTTAATACACTAAATTTATAGTGTTCTTACCTGATTGAACACAGTGATGAATGTGTATATTGTGAATAATGACATTGCTGATATACTGCAGAGTAATGCACCCACCACCCACAATGTGCACATTAGCCCCACGTCCATCCAAAGTCTTGTAGCTATTAAATATGAGCTCTTGCTTGAGCTTAATGAGCATGTTACTTGGGAACACAATCCATAGCGGCTCTGTCTGAATCACAGCATATCTAAGAGTTCCAGGCTTTGGAGTAACAGCATCATCATCAGATGAATCTGTCACGATGTAATACTCACCGCCTTTGCCTCCAAGGGCGTACTGGCCAAACCCTATGGCACAGTCCGCTAGCCGCTGACGGTTGTTAGACCAGTCAGGGTCACATTTCCAGCAGTCATCTATGGGGTTGCCAGTTAGGCAATTGGATTGGTCTTTTTGGGAAATTTGGAGGGTTTGCCTTCTTGACATGGAAGCATTTACTCTCCTGCATTATTTTGGGAGAATTATTGTGATGTTAAGAGTCACATAAAAGAGTAAAGACCCTACTGAACACATACCTACCAGAAAAAAAGTGGAGTAAATAACAGAACAGAATGTGGACACCTAACAAAATTAAAGGGCAATAGGCTAAAAAGATAAAGATACAAAGAAGAGAGCTGTTAGTAGTGGAGTAACAAGGTAAAGCAAGTAATAGTACTGTAAAACCCTAGAAAACAGCTTGGATATTGCCTTAAAGATTAAAACTCAAACAAAATAAAGAACAAAATGCAAGGAAAAAATAGAATAATCCAAGAAAATGACAATGCAGAGAAGCAAAGAGAAACCTTGTTCCTTGGGTTGGGATAAAGATATTTACACTTCCGAGAACAACAGTTTGAAGCCTAAGTAATCTAAGCAAACACTCAAAATGCAGAACAGATAGATCATCACAAAGACTAAGAAACGAGGCATTTTTACTCCGAACGTAAGCCTGGCTAAGATATGCAAAAAGAAAATGACAGAGCTATAAGCTTATGGGGGAAAAAAAGGCAGCGTGCGTACTACATTGTACCTTTGAACATCTTGAACAACTTCATCAGGGTTGGGATGTGGGGTGGGAAAGGTGAGGTTGAATGTTGCTTTACCAAGTGGAGCAAATGAGCTCAGGAGAAAGAATAGGGCAATGTAGTTGCTGGGCAACATTGTTTCCGAAGAACAGTACTGTGATAAGTTGGTTATTTCCTGGGATTTTAAGTGATTTGAAAGGTTAGCTTTGCTAAAATCTAAGAATGAACATAGAATTAGAAGTTGGAGAGCTGCATTTTGGAGAAAAATTGAGTGGAAAAGATGACTGCACTGTACCTTCTCTCACTCAACTTTCTAACTCACTCTAACACTGTGCTCATGTGCGCTTTGATTTATAATCATTGTAGTAGACTTTTGGATTCATTTAATGGAGTTAAAAAGGGGAGAAAAGAAACAAACAGGGGAGGGAGAGAGAGAGTGAGTGAGAGAAACATCTTCCCTCTCTTACTCTGGGAATCCGCCCACTCTCGAGGAACTGGTGTCTAGCTTTCTTGATAATTGTGGACAATGTAGGGAGTTTTTTGTCATTCTACGTGCAGGATGGGTTTGTTGTTCAAAACAGTGTTCAGTGATTGCTGATAGGGCAATACACGAAAGAACCGTTAAACAGTGAAGAATGCAAACAGGGAACACTACTATAGAGATTGGTTAAGTCAAGCTTCAGCACTATAGCGTGAATATTCCTCTATCCTGTATTCCTGTTCCCACTTCCCATTCCTCATTCCTGGTTTCAAGACCAAAACTAAACTAGTTTCCTTGAATTCTATGGATAAAATCATGTCCTGTTAGAATATGAAAGAACTTCCTGTCTCTTTTATACAGAACATTTATCTTGTCTTTTTGTACAAAAGAGCACTTCAAATTCCAAATTACCCCACTTAACCACTTCAATTAAGCTCAAGAACTAACAGAAGAACACACACCATTTTACTAATTAAAACCTTAAACCATCCAAATAAACTAGAGAAACGTAACCTGGTCTTTTGCATCTTGTGTTATCAGTTACTTGTCTTCATCATTTTGTTAAACTTTTGATGCTGATATACACACACATTATTGTGAGGTACTTGCATGCCATAGAAGTGCAATATGAATGTGCCATGAATGACTAAATGAGTGAAGATGACACCTCGAATCATGAAATTGTTTGATCTAGAAACATAAAATAAATTGCAGCGAGTGGAAAGACAGAGACTTGAGTCGGGAACAAGATGACACATGGAAAGGAAGAAAGGCAATTCGTTTCCAAATGCTTAGGGTGGCGCAACTTGGAACAAATATTCAACTTCAAAGGCACAATGACCAATAAATTAACAACAGTATATAGTAACATAATTCCGGGGTATCCTCTAAGTTGTAAAAAGTATAGCAATGGGCAGTGGCAGTATTATAGTTTAAGAATGGATGGATGAATGGCGTGCAGACTCTCCCCGATGAATCCGGCTAGAAATGCAATACCCACTCTCTCCTCTTCTTTTCATGGACATGGGGGGACGACAAACTAAAGGAAAAACAGATCACTCTCATGAATAAAAACTGCTGCTTCCATTTTTCTGTTTCCCTTTCTTATTTTGGGTCCCTCGCTCCTCCTCTCTTTACCCTTTATCACCCTTTACATTGCTTTTCCTCCACTAATAGAGAAGGAAAGATTGTAGGATTTGGGAGCTAGAGAGGAGCGGCGTTCCTGCCCAATGGTGGCCTTTTTATCAACATGTCCAAGTTAGATTTTTGCTCTGGGTCAGTTGAATGCTACCTTCAACTCCAAGTGAAGATCATTACTATATAGAAACAAAATTATTCGCAGTGAATTCTATTATGGTGTTTCAAACAGGAAAAAATTCATATGAAGAAGTGAACTTTATTTAAGTTTTCTTCCAAATAAATGTAAGTGAATTAATTACTGACTAGAAAACCCAAATTAATCTAAACTGAAGCTTTCCCAAAATGTTATTACTTATCGGTAATCACGCAAGAAAAAGCATTTATCAAAAAAGTCAAAAGCTCTGGCCAATGTAGGAAATAGACCTAACACTCCCGTAAAATAGTTCACACCTTTTTAAAAAAAAACTATTTAAAAAAATTTAAATATTTTTTATTACACAACTTATAATTTAATTTTTAGATCAAATAGACTCTTATGATAAATAATAATTAATCAAAATGTCATTTTTTATATTTATATAATATTAACATAGAGAGTAAAAAATATCACGTGATCATTTTATTGTGTTATGTCAACATTCACTATAACACGTCAATACATATAAAATGACAAATGACGTTTTGATTAAGAATAGTCATCTGTTAATTATAAAGATTTATTTGATCTAAAGTAAAATTATAAGAGTTTTATTGAACACAATAAATGAATAAAACCTTATTCGAATTTACTTAAATAATTCAGATATGTTTTTTCTAAGTATCCAAGGCAGCATTACTCACTTTCCAGCCAAATACTAGTTACTAGTTACGTCTGAAAATGTGTAGCTTATCACGTTTGCTTTGTAATGAATTGTCAAACTGGTTGATCCAAAAGTTTGACGTTAATTAACAACGTAATACATATTTTTACCAAAACAAACTCTCGTTCATTGGAGAGAAAAAAGGTGTAGCATGTTTTACAGGCAAAGCACTGAATGCTTTCAAGTCAGAGATGCGAAATCCTGCCCCTTGGAAATATGTTGCTGACATGAGAAAGAAACTGTATTCATATTATTCCTTTCCTCTACAACATGTAAAGTGGTTGTCATGTAGACCTAAAACGACAAACAGAAGAAAGCTCAGATACTATAGAAAATTCCCTATCTTCTTCTTTAACATGAGAAAAAGAAAAAAAGAAAGAAAGAAGCTGTTGAATTAATGCATCTGTTGGATAAAGCTTTTCGGATTTAATGAAAAAAAAATCAAAAAAAAAAAAACAGGTTGGGTTTTGTGAGGCTTAAAGCCTTTTGCATCCACCTTAGATATTGGATTTTCTTTTTCTTTTATTTTAGAGAGAGGATATTATTATAGCAAGGAAGTTTTAGGACCCAAAAATTAGCAATAAAAATTAAGAAAATATAATTTCCGCCCACTGATTTTTCATATTATATATCCCAGAAAATTTAGGAGGAAAATTATTGAAAATCTCAGGACAAAAAGATGGATTTGGACATAAATTTGTAAGAGATAGGCCCTGAAATTATACAAGGAATTGGTCCCACCTTATGACTTGCACTCACAGAACAACCCTGCATGAGGGCCCAATGGAAGATTACTTTTTGACTCTTGATTATTTGGCAGGTCCCATATCTTTGAAAATTAGAGACTATTATTAATAATACCCATCATAGTCTTAGAGTATGCTGCCTTTAGTCAAATTTTACATGTCAAAAATACATTATACTCCACCTTTTACTTTAAATGGACAATCTAAGTCAAGATATAGTCAGTGAATCTTATCCAAAAACAGTAACATTATTGGCCTATATTGAAAATCATAACAAGTATTTATAAATGTTCATGCATGCTGTGACACACAAGTATAATTTTATTATATTAATTGCAAATCTCATTGGTTTCAATTGTTATATATTTTTTTTATATTTTAGCGTATCTATAAGTTATCACAACGATTTTATTACACCCTTTTAATTTCTAGTAAAAATGTTTATTTTTATTTCTAATATTTGACTAAGCAATTGATATACATTTACACTTAAAGAATAGAAATAGAATCTCCTTTCTTAATCGAATATAAAATATAAAAGTATTCAAACTTTGTTAATTTTAAGAGAATAGATTTAATCCGAATCTAATGTTTTGAATAAAAGAACACATATATACCTGTCAGGAAATTAAAAAAAAATCGAATTCTATGAATAATGAGATACTTATATCTCCCATGTTGAATTAAATACTCTAATGCACTTATACTGAATTTATAAAAGTTGATTGCTTTCTAGTTAGTAATTAGGATAGTGCGAAGGACTTAATAGGCATAGCTAGTACACCATCACCCTTGGCGTCCACAAATTCTTATGTTCTCTTTTTTCAACCACCGAATCTTGTTGAGAGCAGAAACCCCATTTTTATTTTCTCTCTTTCTTTCCCTCGGGATTGCCCAATCATTTAATCTCGAATTTTATTATCTCATTTTTTTATATATTTAAAGTCATTGAGAGGCAATATATTATATTTGATTGGTTGAGGATGGAGGGATTTAAAAGCATATATAGATCCCGTTAAAGATAACCTTTTTAGTAGTAGTTCTTGGCTTTGGTGAAACATGGTGAAGTGTGATAAAGTGAGTAGTTACCATCATGTCCATTTGGATACGCTACACTTAAAAATCATATCATCAATAAACTAAATACCAAATGGACAGGCATCATAATTGCTTCTGCCATGGCCCATTTTGATTTTTACGAAACTTTTCACCCTTTTGGGAGAACCTCACACTCCCATCAGTTTAGTTAAAGGTTTCTATAAGAGATTAAAAATCATTCTTCAATCTTTAACGGACAAAATTATGGCTTTTGTAACCCTAACTTCTGCCCATATACAGGTAAAGCCTGATGGTAAACTTGGCATGCACCTCGGGAGGGAGGTAACAATTTCTCCTTGTTTATTCATTGGCCTTTGGTGGCAAGAAGATTTTGTTCTTCCCTCGGTTGGCTTAGATTGCGGGAGGTGAACAACTTTTTCTCATTTCTTCCGGATAAAAATGAACTCCTTTTCCTAGCAAATCAAAGTTCCATGGATGAAAATTTGAAGATTCAAAACTTGTTGAAATCTTTATTTTTGTATGGGGAGAAGAGCTAGGACTGACTTTTTCCAACTTGGTTATGGTTCGAGATTATATGTAAGCCAATGTGGTAAAGGTTTTTGTCCACATATAGCGACAGTGCTCTTTAAAGTTATTATATATATTAAATATTATCATTTAATACATTGAAAATCATCGTATAAAAAATTATCAGCTATTTTATTTTATGAAAATTTTGTATTACTATAAATACCACCTTAAAATGGTCTAAGTACTCCTTAGAAAAGTCTTATGTTAAAACAGGAAAAAAAAAAGTAAAGTTTAAATTTTCCAACTCTAATTAATGAGAAGTCTTTTACAAACCTAGGGCGGCTAACCCTTAGATCTCTTGATCATTAGGTTTGTTAAGCATAGCAAAACCCTTACTGGCCCAGCCCAACTTTGACAAGTGTCAGCAATTGGGCTTTTATTGAACACCTCAATAACAAGCATAGAGTCGGAATTTGGGTAATATTAAGCTTTCACTTCGTGTCACGTGTCAAAGGTTTTAAATTTTGAAAATAAAATTCAAAATTTAAATTTGTAAATCATAAGTCTATATTTTTAACTTAAAAGATATATATAATAAGCGATAAAAAGTTTATATTTATATGCTCAATATCCATCACATCTCTTACTAATGTGATATCCGCAACATTCTATCTCATCTAATTGTGCAATGCTTCTATTGTTTTTATTCTTTACTCGTAAAAGAAAGAGACTCCTACACTAATTTTAGTCTATCTTGACCATTGTATCTTTCATAGGAACCCCATATTAGTGAAGATTCGAATCACAAGTCAAAATTTAAATTAATCTCGTACGGTCTTAAATTTTGAAAATAAAACTTAAATAAGCCTATAAATCAAAAACTCATATTTCCAATCCAAAAGACATATTTAATAGTTGGTAAAAAATCTATATTTATATTCCCAAAATCCACCTCATCTTTTAGTAATATAAAATCCGTGACACATCATTCCTTTATTTATATTTCTACACTATTTTATTTTCTTTCTTAACCTTTTATTTATATTTACAAGATAAATCTTATATTAGAAAAAATTCTACATATTATAAAAAGGAATGAAGTATATATATAAAATATTAATTATGTTCATAAACTAAATCTAATTAAATATTTTAATCCAATTACGTAATAATATTATACTATAATTTTATTAAATAATTGATTTAATTTATACAATCATCTTATCAACCGTAATCCTTATTCATACCGCGGTGCAAATCCAGAAAAACTTCCAAAATCAAAGTAGTTGATGTCCAAGCGTGTTCAAAATAAGCACACTAACAACGTTGAGAATAATTGAAGAAAATAAAATGGAGAGAACTAAGACCGTGTTAAAAAAAAAAAAAAAAGCTCATTATTTTTAAAGAAATAGAGTGTGAAACATGGAAAATGTCTTTCTTCAGAGCAACCAAATGAATGCCAACCCTCACCTTCAACCTACTCTGCTCTCCTGTTCTTTAGTACAGTTGATTGACCAAAAAATAAAAGGAAGACTTGCAACCAAATCATCATGAACAAGGCACTGCTGGTGCTGATACAAGAAGACAACAGAAATCCAGAATTCTGGAAGCAATTTAAAAGACACACATGGCAATAAACAAAAGTAAATAATTACTAGTAGAGAAACAAACCAATCAAACGCTTCTATTTCTTCTCCATGCAGTCATGTTTGACTTTAAAACCCATTATTTAGATGCAACTAGTTTCTTACATGACACTTTTTTTGTCGCTTCATCGTTTTTTTTTTTTACATTCATTGTATTCAAACTTGCCGAAACTAGACGACCTTCATGCATGGATTACTTGCATGTTTACGACCTTCACTAAAAAGGGGGGAAAAACCTGGACCCTTTCCAAGCTTGACCATGCGTTACCCAACCTTTCTTAACATATAATTAATGCAGGAAATAGAGTAGTAGTTCCATTTTGAAACAATTGCAAGCAGAGAGACTTAAGTATGATCATTGGCAGGCGTTTGATCAGATTCAGATGGTCGCTGGCCATTATCCCATGACTGCCTTGGAATGCTATGGTGATTATTTATACCAGGCTAGCCGTCAGCATCTGAACTTTCCACTGGCAGGTTCTTCTTGTCTTTGCTGGTAATGTTACCTTCAACAATCAGCATCCTTCTGTTGCTGGCAAAAGCCATGTTTGGCACAAGAAGCAGTAGGAACAATGAGAAGAACAGGAAATTCCTGGCCATGTGGCTTGGTAGTTTTAGGCTACTGCTATAGCAGTTTGGATGTTTGAAAGGCAGATAAAGAGCTACTTATAACAAGAAAAGTGGAAACAGAGAGTAGGTGGAAGGCTTAGAAAAATCTGATTGTGGAATTTCCATTAATAAGGGATCAGGTCACTAGTTATAGTTAACTGTGATATAATGCTCCATTTTCTGTGTTGCAATCGATAGTATTATCTACAAGGAGCACTGCTTATTGCAATTCAATCCCCGAATGGGAAAGTACCACCTTACCGTATGAAGGGGGCCACCAGATCCTATTATCAATACGCGTATGCATGGTATTCATAGGGAAAGGAGGATTCTGGGAAAAGATGGCAGATTTTTGAAGTAATAAAATAAGAAGACAATCTGGAGAAAGTTATATCCACCATGAAACAGGGGAGATATTATTGTTCCTGTTCTTAAACGTGTGTATCCATAACAGATGTACACGTTTGTCTTTCCATGGGTTTTTGTTTGTATCTTCAAGTCGAAGCCAGATATTTTGTCCGGTGAGAGTTCAAATAAAAGATACACGTACTCCGTCAACATAATTAAAGCAAGAGAACAACAACTAATAAGAATCGAGTACACTAACTTTGCATAAAGTCTCTGCATTAAAAAGATGGATAATTAAAAACAATGGAAGAACAAGTTCATGAAGTCTTTTAGGTTAGCTCTAACGTAGATTTGATAATTTTAAATACGATATGAGAAAATACGAGATTAAACAAGTTTGATTTAACATTAACGCGTTTCATATTTAATCATATCTAACACGTTTAATAACATGAAAATTTTCATATCTTAAAGTATCATATACAAGTAAAACATTTAAAACACGTTTAATTAATTATGTTAATTATATTTAAATATGTATATGTAACACGTTTATTAACTTGTTAAAAATTAATAATCAAATATTATTTTAACTTTATTTAAATAATTTTAAATAATTATTTTAATAAAATTTTTAAATTTTATAAAGATAATAATGTAATTATGCTATGCTCAAATCCTAATTTTGAACTTTTGTTTTGTTATATTTGATATTATTATTATTATTATTTTGTTTTGTTATAATTATTTTCATAATTATGGATTTTAAATTTAAATAATAAAATTATATTTAATTATTAATATTTTTATTTAATTTTGTTAAACGTATTATTAATTGTGTCGTGACGTATATTAGCACGTTTAACAAACGTGTTAAACGTATAATGTCATGTTACACGATTATTAAATATATACGTATACGTGTTTTAAATTTAAGATAAAAATATTATTTATGTCGTGTTTTTATTTAATTTTAACGTATTTCGTATTTGACAAGTTTAAGATACGAAAACACTAATTACTAGGTCTACTCTAATGGAAGCAAGCAGCCCTCGTTGACTCCAAAAAGGTTAGCTTATTTAACACTAACTTCCCTAAAAGTTGATTTTGATTTGGGCTAAAAAATGATACTTGACAATTATTGAAGATTGATTTGAGATTTGATGAACGCTAAGTTAATTTATGATGGGTATTTTAATAGTTTTAGATGGAGTAAAAATTTGAATAAAAATTAATTAAAAATGACTTAAATAAATTTTGATTTTAAATTTATTTAAAAGTATGTACGTGAAATTTAAGATAAAAGTAAGATATCTTCTAGAAGTAAAGTAAATCTGTTCTTTAATTTGAATGATTCGATTATTGGTGTTGGTTGGTCTTTGTTTATTTAAATTTTATTTTCCTTTGTACCAAAAAGCAAAACAAAACACTTATTCAACACATAATTAATTGTGAATGTGATGATGATTTCATTCGACAAAAAATAAAAATGAAAAGCAGAGGACAACAGGTGAAAAAGTTTAAAAGCATACGCTTACCTTACACATAAAGGCTACATGGATTACTCCCTCCGAATTACTATCCTAGAATGTACAGCAGACGAAATTGGTCAAAATACATAGAAAGTCCTTATACTAGGGTCAAAATATGGGTTTAGAGGGTCGATTTTGAGGAGAAAGGGCAGGGCAGAGACAGAAGAGAGCCAGAGATAGGAGAGAAGTAAAAATGAGAAACCAAAACTAAATGTACTTTAAATAGCCCTAGTAAAACAGTGTATTTTTGGGTAAAAAGGAAGAAAAAAAAGTCACCTTATCCATTTTTTTATTTAATTTTTTTAAAATCTGACATGTTAATGTCACATTAGATTGATTTATTTTATAGACCCAAGTATACATAGTGTTCAAAATATATAGATTAAATTAACAACATTTTGAGTAGTCAAAACTTTAAAATATAAAAGTTTACAGGGTATTTTGATGGACAAAATGTCAAAAGATTTACTGTGCGCTGAAATGTAAGAAATTAACAGCGGTAGGCAGTCTATTAATTATGAGCCACCAACCAAAAGAAAATTTCCGACGGAAGCGGGTAATAATTTTCCATACTTGTATCCCAAGGCGACGTCGGGGAGCGTGCAGGGTAGCTGATGCTGAAGAAAATAAATGCCCATGATAAAATATGAACTACCCTTTTGACCACAAATCTTCCATTTCTTATAGACCCTAATACAGTTGCAAAGTTGGGTTGTGAATAAAGGCACTGGTCGGAAATGAGTCACATTCATATAAGCAGCAAGAATATTAGAGAATTGAATCCAATAATCATGCCACAGTTTTTCTCCCAAAAGAAATTCCAAAATTTTAAATCCCCCTTCCCATAAATTATCATGAAAGAAAATCCGTCAGCATAAATTTGCATTTGGGCATGACACTTATCTTACCTAAGACAAATAAAAAGATATTTATATTTAAATATTTAATTTATTAATTGATATATAAACTTTTATTTAAAAAATATAATTCGAATATCTTCCTTTACTTTTTTTAAAAAATAAAACACTTTTTGAATATATATATATGTGAAGACAGCTGAGAGTTGAGTGGTAGTTATATTTTGTGTTCTGTTTTCCTAACGTGTGAGAGCATATCTCCGGATTATTCTATCATTGTGGGTGGATCTTGGCTTCATCTTCCATCCACCCAAAACCACTGTTCCAACAGCCAAAACCGTGTGAAGGAAGGAGAAATTTCCTTCCCACGTACTGGGAGATTTTGCTATATGAAAATGTTGGGTCATGCCACTTTCTTTCTGTCCTTGATGAGTTGTCTTTAAACCAATCAATAGATAATGGCAAATGCTTCGTACACATAAGTTCGGTGGTGTCGAAATTTTATCAGTATGAGTGAAGAATATAGCAGTGTTATAATATATTAATGATATAATACTTTAAAATTATCTTAAATTATTTACAAATATTAAAATATTTTTTTATTTATTATATTCAATTAAATTTTTATATTTTTATTCTAAATTAAATAAATTTGTATAATTAATAATTAACTAATTATTCTTAATTAAATTATTATTTATCTTTTCTATATCATGTGATTTTGATATGATATGTTAGCATGCATCATAAATGATGATGCAACATGTTTACGCTTCATGATATTTTCACTTTTTATATTAACATCATATTAACGTCTTATAAATATAATATGATTTGAATGTTTTTGAATAGTTTTAAAAGTTTTTAAAATATTATGTCTAAATTAATTATTGTATTTTAGTAAAAGTTTTTTTTAATTAATTTTGTTTAAAGAAATTTTCATTCAAAACCGTTCCACGTCCTTCAAAGTTTCAACTTTAATTAGGAGTAACACGCCCGAACGGATATATGCATTTTGAAGGGAAAATATAGTCAAGGACTCCTAGACTTAAAGATACACAACGTCAAACGCGTTGTTATATTTAAATAGTTGAAGGTCAGAGCTAGCTAGGTAGCCACCTCAAACATTGATTTCCTCCTGTTATCGCCTGGCAAATTGTTGAATTTAAGATCTCATCATGCTTCATTACAAAAGATATGCGAGTACATTGAAAAGTTTACAATTGACCCCATCTATATAAATTGTTTTATTTGTTTTCTCTCTCATTTTTATCTCAAATCTCACAAATTGTCATATATTTTATTTTTTTTATTTATTAAATTAATACGTATTTGATTTTAAATATTTGCCTCTTTTTTTCTCTCATAATTTTATATTATTGAGTGAATAGATGGGGCAAAGAATGGAAATTTGGATGCTTGAAAAGATGAAACAAACAGTGAGTCAATTAGTCAATGTGGTCGGTAAGAGTAAGAACCATTTTGGGAAGTTGCTTACTCGGTTTACGAACTGTTTCTTTTGGACCAAAGGAAAAGTGTCAACTCTGCTGCCGCTGCTTGCCCTTGTGTCCACCAAGGTTACAACCTGTCTTTCTTGAGTATTTCCGTCCCATTTGTTTATGTATTAGGTTACTTGCCATCTCAATCTCATATCAATAAGCCTTGAATGTCCAAGAAACTAGTAGGAAAATTCACTTTTCTGTCTTTTTTCTTCTCTCTGAAAACCTTTCTCTTACCCCTATCATTATAAATACTCTTTTATAGTCTTTCCAGCATATCATATCATATCCCAAAGAAATAAGACACAGTCCCCATTTTCTGTTGCTGTTTGTTTCTTTTGCAACTCTTTGGTTTGGCCTTAAAAGAACATGAAGCATCAAAGCAAACCCATCTTTGTTTCAGTTTTTCTAATCTTCGCAGTTCTGTTTCTCTCCTACTCAGCTTCAGTTTCAGCTCAAGAAGTTGGTAAATGTCAAAAACAGAAAGCAAAAGTGGTTGTTTTTTTTTTCTAATATATATGGTAGACTGATAGAGAATGTGACATGTGAAATTTGTATGATGCAGAGGATGAGAGGGAGTTTGATTACCTGGAGAACAGTGGGAAAGGACCAAGCCAATGGGGAGATCTGAAGAAGGAATGGGTTGCTTGCAAAAATGGAGGTCTGCAATCCCCAATAGATATGTCAAGTCTGAGAGTGAAGGTAGTCAACAAATCTGGAGAGCTGAAGAAGAGATATAAGCCCTGCCATGCAATCGTCAAGAACAGAGGCCACGATATTTCGGTAAGGAATTAATGCAGACATTAATGGTTTTAATCACACTTTATTATCATCAAACTAATAAGCTACATCACAAGATTTCATATCCAATTTTCCAACTAATTAAACTAGCCACCACCCTCAATCATCTTTCTCCATGACAGCATGTACTTCAAGTTTAATTTAGTTCTTGTAAATTCTTGTTTGCTTTGTTTTTGTGGTTGTGTTGACTTGGATTACTTTCATAGTTTACAAATTGCTGGAAAAGCAAATGGTTTAAGCAGATGCTCACAGGTTTCCAAATCAAATTCATTATTCAGTAAAGTAAGTTTTCTAGCACCGCCTTCCAAAAGAATATAGCCAGCCATGTGAATTGCAATGCATGTCAAACTACAAGTTTTGTCCCTTTCACATGGAAAAGCTTATCAAACCCCTGCTTTGTTCTTTTCTTCCAAGAAAATAAGCTAATGGGCATATGTGAGTTGTGTTATTCAACAGGCCCCACCCACCTCATAAAAATGGAAAATGTGCTGATCAAACCACTCTTCAAGTCTTCAACTACTACTACTCTTTGCTATAATGCTTATCTATAGCTTTTAAAAAAAGAAGAAGACGAAGACGAAGAAAATAAAATGAAAGTAAAGTAAAGTAGGCCCTGGGAAACTTAGTAGTAGTTGTGGTTTCCATGACTTTTAGAATCAAACGAGCCATCTTGGATGACACATGAATTAAAAATTAGGAAATCATAATAAACATCATATGAACAGCATCTAATATTGTTGTGTGTTTTCTCTGAATATGCAGCTTCAATGGCCGAATTATGATGCCGGTTCAATCAAGACTAATGGTACCGAATACTTTCTCCAACAAGCTCACTGGCACTCACCTTCTGAGCATACCATTAATGGCAGAAGGTCTCTACTCTCTATTAATTCATCTTTCTTAGTCAAACACTAAAATGTCGATAAGGTGAAATAAAAAGATTCAATTCAACTTCAACCGACTTACAAGAGTTTTTGTTTCTCTTTTTGATTTTGGACAATAATTAGGTATGCCCTGGAGCTACACATGGTACACCAGTGCAAGGACCCCAATGTGAAGAACAATCTAGCTGTTGTTGGACTACTCTACAAGTTTGGTGCACCCGATGCTTTCCTCTCCAAGGTGAAGATTAATTTCCACAGTGATTAGAGCGTATCAGATGTGTGGCCTCCAAATTCCAATCATTTTGTGCCACTTGCAATGTTCTCTGACATATTATTTGCTCATATATTTCAGCTGATAGGCAATATTACATCCATGAATGATCATGTGCAAGAAAGGTACATGGGGTTGATTGATCCAAGCTTGATCAAGATGGGTGGCAAGAAGTATTACAGATACATGGGCTCATTGACAGTCCCTCCCTGCACTGAAGGTGTCATTTGGACAATGAACAAGAAGGTAAGTAAATCCAGTCATCCCTAACCAACGCTTTTGTCCTTTTAAACTCCTCTAGAAATGAGATCCTGAAGCATATTTGAACTATATCCAGATAAGAACTGTTTCAAGGGACCAAGTCCGGGCACTCCGAATAGCTGTTCACGACGTAAGTAGATACCTATTTGATACTTGATCATCAATTTAGCTAACCCTGAACATTCTTGAAATGAGCAATTCCAAGCATAATCTAACATTTGGTAATCAAATGATTTTCAGTATGCAGAAGCAAATGCAAGACCTGTGCAACCACTCAATCGTCGAGAGATAGAACTTTATGGCCGGAACCCAGGGGACGTACCTAACTGATAAGATCTACAAGTGTATTGAGAATGCAGATTTTTTTCCTTGACCCTATTCTTTTGGTTGATATATAAAACAATACTTTCTCATTCTAATGTGTTCATACACCATTTTGAGGTTACATGTCATTTGCTGTTACTAGTTTGCTATATCATGCTGCATTTTTCAGTCATCTAGAATGAAATGGTTAGAAATTGTGAGGCTAGAGATAATCTCATGCTAGCCAGAAACTTCAAAGATGAGAATAACTTAGATCATAGATACAGTAATCTAGAAATTAGGTGAAAGCGTTTAAACTTAACAGTCTATAAAATTCAATCGACTATGTTGCATTGTTTCCCAGCAATGGATGTATATGACATTTAAATTCATCAAAACTAGAAGGGCATGTGCAGAGGCTTGTGTCCTTTCCTCAGCAAACTGGTGAAGTAACTGGGAATATAAATCGTCTACTTGTTTGTCAAATTAGACATGATGTTACCTGCCTGCCAATTGAAGCAGCTAGAGTAATCAAGTGAATCAGAAACTGATTTTTCCTCAAGTGAATGATGTTACCATTGCCTAATATCCGGGTGACCATATAAATGATTGATACTGAAAGCTAAAAATAATTGCACAAGGCACTGATGGCCCTATCAGAACACGCCATCACATTCATTCCACATAAAACCCTTTCATCTCAAACTCATTTAGAGATTAGAATTATCAATCATATAGACAGTGACTCAGTTGACACATCACACTTCTAATACTCCATTATCAGTTATAGTCTTAATCCCAACCCACACGCTCCTCATCCTTTTCTGATATAAAGGATAAGTTAGTGACACATACCCATACAGGCCATGGTTAGATCACAAGCAAAAACAAAGTTAATTCAAGCTGAAGTATTTACCGGATGCAAATTAAGGGAAAATATAAAATTCAAAATTGATTTCTTAAAAATTTTGGAATTTATTCAATGTCAACAAGGATCCGAGTACGCTAGCATATGCATTCTTCCAAGTTTCCCTTATTCTACTTATACAATCAGCAGCTCCAGAACCAGCAGAGTAGAATACAGAGACAAGAGTAAGCAAAGTATAAGGGAATATATTATCCCGGCTACCCTCTGCTGACCAAGTAGATTTCCCCATTCTACAACAGTTAACAATGGACCTAAGTCGAAACTGAAAACCATTAAATAAACATAGTTGAACCCATCATCTAACTATTTCGGCAATCTCTGACGAGCATGAAGCAGCACCTCCCCGTGTCTGCCTTGTGTTGTATGAGTTGCATTTTAGGCACTTGTGTGCCACGATATGAAAATTAACCTCAGAATTTTCGCCACAGTCATTACAGAGAATCCAAACCTGGTCAATCAAAACACTGTCTCAATCATAAATAGTTAAAAGGAAACTAAGCACTGATAGCTGCTAAAAATATGCAAATTTGACTGACCATCCTATTCTGATAAATTTGAGGCATCACTGTCGAAGCAACCTGAAATTTGTTTCAAGAACATTTTGGCAGTAGACCAAATCAGAAAAGTTACATACAACATTGCTAAAAACAAAAATAAGTTGATCTAAGGTATAATAAACATGCCTCACGATCAAGTCTTTCCCACACCCGGGACATATCACAGTAAGATTTTGAGCAAACAGGACACGAATACCTGCAATAACATTATTAACACCAAACCCCGCTGCCCAACGATAATGTACAAATGAATAAGGAAATGCTTTTGCAAACATAACCAGCAGAACCAAGAGGTTGCACTTGTGTTCTCAAAAGGGACTCACCGGAAATGAGACTCCATCTGTTTTACACATTCCAAATGTATAGTGTGGCCACATGGTAAGACAGTTATGTCTTTCGTTGTATCAAAGAGAAACTAAACAACAAAACAAAAAATTAGCGGCTGAAAAAAGGCATGACAATCCATATCATTCTACTCAAACCTTCAGTTTTTTAACTTACTTCAAAGCAAACAGCGCAATTATGGTGCATAGCTTTTTCAACACAATTGTGGGAGTTCTTCAACATTGTAGAATAGCAACATCCTACAACAGATACAAATACAATCCAAAAATTAATGATTGAAGAAGGAGAAATTTAAAAGGTCTTTAAATTAAAAACACAGGATAAGTTGGTAAACTTACCACACTTATTACAATGGAAAAAATTCTCCTCTCCTCCAATTCTACAATACCAAACCAAATTAATCATCAGATATCATATAAATATGGGCACACAAAAAGAATAGATTCTAGCAAAATTCTAACCTGCAGATACCACATTCGTCACAATGGTACTGATTTTTCGAGACCTATCAATTCAAGAAAAAAAGCTTTTCCTTGGTAAGCAAGTACATCTATGAATTGCACTTCTTCAATCTTAAACTGCATTATTCTGACTTACATCATCATCGAAAAAGTTGCATTTCGAACAAAAATACTTCCCCATGCAAACCCCACAATAAATGCAATGCTGTTGAACCTAATGTAAATCAAGAAAAATCAGACCAAGTTAGTATTCTTTTTTTACTGTTATTTCCATTCCACTCATTATTTACATAATTTCTACAGTAATTTTTATCAACATTAAAATACTTTTAGGAAACTTACATCTTGTTCTCTGTCACACAAGGAACAAATAACCTGAAAAGAGAAAGACATTTTATATATTGAATATAAAAAAATCAGCTAAGAATCACTTAAAACAATGAAATAAAGGTCCAAAATTATTACAACAAAAACATAGAGAAGGCCAAAGAAAGCTGACCCTTTTTATATCATGGCGAGGAACCTCATGACGATCTAAAGGATTAACTTCGATTGAGTTCTGTTAAAAAAGAAAATCTTTTCCAAAATTAAAAGGTTGTCTCCAAAAAAAAAAAAAAAGAAAGAAAAAAGAAAGCAAAGAAATACTAAGGACCTTGGATTCATTATGGCAATGCCTGCAGTCGAATATCTCATCGCAACAAGGTGCCCTGATCTTGCACCTTCTTCGATAATGCGAACATCTTCAAAATCACAACAAAAAGAACAACAAAATTAATGCACAAAAAATTGGTGGAAAATGAAATTTTTTGGAGGAAGAAAAATACCCGAATTCCCCATATCCGTTCTCCATTATAGATGAAGAGTTTGACATCTTGGGCTCAAAACTGCTCTCCATTAATCTCCAACCTTTCTTTTTCCAATTTATACTCCAAATTTACCTGAAACCAAAATTTAAACAAAAAAAAAGATGAAATTAACTTGGAGATTAAACCAAATAAAAGTCCTAAAGGGCTACAACATCTTAGGCTTTCCCAAAAAAAGAAAACAGACCCGAAGTGAAACGGGTAAATAAGGTTTCGTTTCAGAGAGCTGAATCAGGTATGAAGAGCTGAGCAATTGAGCATGGATCAGACTGGAGGAAGAAAAACAAAAAATGTATATATAGGAATCCCTCAACTTTCATGAAATTCCACATTGACCCCTGCTTTAGATTTTCTTTTTAATCCATAATAATCAACCTCCCATCCCTAACTTCCCTATTACCAGGCGACACGCCAGCGTTTTTGCCGGCCGACCCAATTATTGCACTTAGAAAAATGGGACAGAGAGAGAAGAAGAAAACAAACGCAAAGGGACAACAAAGTTTAACATTCAACCGAAAAACAAAAGTTAGATAAATGAAAAGGTTAACGTACCAGCTTGAAGAAAGGAAAAAATGGGGTCTTTCGGTTAGGTAGGTTTGGCATCGTCAGAGGTGTTATAAATAGTTCAAAGTTCTAAACTTTAGGTTGAAGAAACAGTGAAATTACCCAAAAGGGTGAGAAGATAAGCTGTGGCAACTTCTGCGTAATTACGGGCATGGAGACAGAATCTAAAACTAGCAATGGATAGATTCTGTAGTTCATAATCTTAAAAATTTCTGCAGACGATGGTTTTGTCCCAAGGCAAGGATTTACAGTGGAAACTGTAGTGTTGTTGTTTGACTAGACGGGCAGCCTGGACTTTTCTCTGACAGTCGGTAGGGTGCACGTGTCAAATTGTGGATGCGGGGCCGGTTTTCTCAAATGGTTGATTGTCCACTTCTTTTTCTTTCCTTCAGGAGATAGAAAGCAGAAGCTTTGTTCATTCATGATTTACAGGGTTTGAATTTTGGTCAAAATGTAAGGAGGGGGAGATTGGTCAAATTTCAGTGAAGAAAAATATCTACATGGCTTTGATGTAGCTATCACAAAAGAGAAAGAAAAGAAGAACAGGGAAGCTACATCTATCTTAATGTTTATGTTGCTGGAATGTAACTGTCAAAGCTTAGGCCAAAGGGGAATTTTGGAGATGAAGAGAGAAGTTGCCAAATTAGACATGGGATGACATTGTTGACTTGTCACCCTCCAAATGGTCGGGAAATCGGCATTTTGAAACCCAAAGTCTCCAACATGCTAGACTGGATTTGGAGTGTGCGAATCCCCCCGCTGACAAAGCCCAAGGGCCGAGCAGATTTTGGTTTCATGTGTCCATCGAAATAAGAGGTATAGGGTGGGAAACAACCTTTCATGTGTAAAGCTGAAGTTGATATAGGTGTCCAATACTCTTTTTCTACTGCTGAAATTAAGTTTTAACATAATAAAAGTGGGAAAATGGGCAAATTGACAATGACAAGGGGCTGACCAAATGTTTATAGCAAGTCTGAAAGTCTGAGAAATAAGAGATATGGTTGCAGGGTCGTCGGCCTACGTTGAACTTTCAACCTGAACTGATTGGGCTACTAAACTTTTCTATCAGGCTTCTATATCTATTCCTATTGTGTTTTAAACCCAAAGTTACAGGCACCAAAGAATAAAGCATTTGGGTTCCAAATTTATCAGATCCAGATCCAGAACATTGTCTGAAGAGTTTGAGCCCAATGCAATTCAAGCTTGGCCCTTTTAACTGACAGCTGAAAATCCCAACAAGCTCTCCGGAAAATGAAAGAGTTTGCACTTTACATGATTTCTTCTAAGTTCATATCACATTAAAAAAGTGTTCATCACAAGACATTTCTTGAGTAAACTATATTATCTCTAAGCATAAGACCTGGATCACGTCTGTACTTCAGATAATGTATTCATTTAAAGAACAAAATAAAAGTACTTGAAAATATAATGCTAGAAGCCTAGAATTAAGTCTCCCTGCATGCATATGTATATGGTAAATTCAGTCTAAATAAGAATTCATCAATCTTATGCTACTAAAAAGGGTATCCAAATGGGTAGAATTTGAGACTTAATTATGTAGTTTTGTGAAGAACAGATGAGATTTATGATATAAAAGAATTACCTCTTTTATATCAAAAACAAAAAAAAAATCTAATGGAAATTGTAAGAAAAAGTCTAAAATAAGATGAGTAGAGTTTAATTACCCAACTACGCCAATGCATGTTCCCAAGCTCATTCGCCCAAACTCTTCCTATAGTCACTACCCGTCCTTCGTAAATCACACTCAAATGAGTCATTACTCCATGTGAAATAGAGTGAGGGTCACTCTCAAATGGGCTGTCCTCTTCCTCTATCTTTGAGTACGACATTTAAGTATTTAAAATTTTGGGGAATAATTTGTACAAGCTGTCTCATCGTTGATCGAACTTATTACAACAACATTGTGTAATAAAAGACATTTATTTGGAACAGCCACACATCAGTAGGCCCCAGAACCCACTTTGACGATAAGGACAATGAGTCAGTGACCCCCCTCCAATTCGCGGTCGCTTTTAAGCCACGTCGCACCATCCCATTTGCTTGCATTCATAAAGGGGTCAAGAGGGTATGATACGGTCCGTCGGAGATACCAAGGCGGCAGGCACGGTCCCTAAAAGACTAACTTTTCTATCATGGCCCTTGCAAATTTGCACTGCAGAGAGCTAATAAAGAGTTTCAACTTTTACCTGCTAAACACATTACACATGTAATCAGTCTTGTTGCTTAGGGATAAGATAGGACTGTTAAAACTAGGTAGTGAAATATCAGCAGCACATGCATCCGATCTTCTTCAATTTTATTCAAGCTATGATTTGTATAGTAATAGTGAAGCATGAACTGTCTTAGTGTCTGAGAAACTAGCAATTTTCATTACTTGATCTCCAGCCCAGAACATGCCAAGGCATGGCAAAAGTAAATATCCAAGTCAAGGCCAAAGTGTGGAGATGGAATTACTCTCTTCCACTCATTCCGGTTTGAAAACGAATAGGCCTGAAAAGTAGCATAAAAATGGCAAGGACATGACAAGAAAACTGGGTCCTATCGTAAAAGTAAATTGGCCATGGTCTGTGCATGCCGGTCCTGAAGCTTCACGTGCCCTGTCGCGCCCTTCAGGCACAATTATTCAGAGTGAAAGAATCTCTATGTCAGCAATGAGTAATGCCACTTGTAGAAAAAGAAAACGTGTTTCTTCTCATTTGAAGCAAATGAAGCCTTTGCTAGATTGTACACTTAGAACCAGTGTGGCATTACATAAAGGTTTAGAACAGTGTCGATATTTTTTCAAGTCATAGTCCTTCAGCATGATCATTGATAGCATGGTGGAGTGAGGACAACTTCGTAGGAATGTTCACGACTGTCAAGGCGTATATTTGGCCCACTTATTTATGTAGAAAAATCATCTCGTCTTAAAGAAGGAAGCGGATGCCACGCCACAAACTTATTTAACCTAAAATGCCAGCTTAGGTAGGTAGGACCTCAGCAAACCCTACAAACTGCTGTTAAATTTTTGTACTTTGTGGGAAACCATTACTCGATCAAGGATTATCTCATAAGAAATAATATATCAACTCTAGAAAATTTGAGGAACACGACAAGAATGAGATTTGAACCTTCTACCCACCACATGAGCATTTCCATCAAGTTTCACCCTTCCAATCAAATTAAGTTGATGAATGAACCTTGTTGGCTTGCACACCTGTCGCAAGATTTTTATTGATTTGCTTGGGGACAGAATTAAAAAGAAAACAGGAAAAAGGCAACATTGATCTGTTTTTCCTTTTATTTTTGGACGGGAATTGAAAGAGTTATCTAATTTACCAAAAAAGACAAAAAAAAAAAAGGAAAGGCAATCATAGAAATAGAGAAGAGCGAACACAAGTTCACATTTACAGCCTTAGGTTTCCATAAATATTGTCACACAAATACCAGGGCATGCAATTGCAAACATCCGCCATGATGATCATGATGATGATACTGATGAACAGAAAACAAGATCAACGGCCACAAATTTAACACAAATTACAAGGGAAAAAAAGGGGAGAAAATAGAAAACTCAACAAATTAAATACACGGGAGAAAATCCGTTTTCATGTGACAGAGTTAATTAAACCCACTTAATAATCGGTGGCGGGGAGTTGCTCGTGGGTGTGGCTAATGAAGAAAAACTCATAGACGAGCCCAGCGATCCCACCGCCGATAAGAGGTCCAGCCCAGTAAACCCAGTGGTTCTTCCAGGTCCAGCTAACCAAGGCAGGTCCAAACGAAACAGCCGGGTTCATTGAGGCTCCTTCGAAGGCCCCACCTGCCAAGATGTTGGCTCCCACGATTAAACCAATAGCCAATGGTGCGATCACTCCCACACTTCCCTTCTTAGGATCAACGGCTGTGGCGTAGACTGTGTAGACCAATCCGAATGTCATCACGATCTCGAAAACAAAGGCATTCCAGACCCCCACTCCGGAGGATAATCCAAAGGCTGGTATAGACTGCGAAGCACCATAACGTATAAACAAATAAATAGAGGAACACTATATATCAAATTAACGGAAATTACTGATTTTCTAGCGGAAACTGGGGGGAAATGGTAAAGTTACCAGGCCGTTGGTAGCGAACTTAAGCAACAGGCAAGCTACGGTTGAGCCAAGGAGTTGGGCGATCCAGTAGAGGATGCCACGTAAAAGAGTGATGTTCCCGCCAACGAAAGCACCGAAGGTGACGGCTGGGTTGACGTGGCCTCCGGATATGTTGGCGCCAACAGAGACAGCAACGAAAAGGGCGAAGCCGTAAGCTAGGGAGGCGGCTACGAGACCGGCCGGGGTGCTTGCTCCGTTGTCGGTCAACTTGTTATACGCCATGCTCGAGCCTGATCCAGCGAAGACAAAGATTAGGGTTGATATGAACTCAGCCAAAGCTGCCTTAAGAGCATCTGGGTGTGCAGCCTCCTCGGGCCGGCCAACGGCTATGTTTCTGAACGGCATGCTTACTGTCTGATCAAGAATCCACCGGTCGGAGTGGAGAGTGTTGTTTGAGTGAGTATTGGTCTGGTCTGGTCTCCACTTCTTTGGTTCAAGTCTTACTTATATTTGAAAGGGGCGATCCGTGGTGACCGGGGTTAGTCGGTTACCGGTTAAAAAATGTGGGCAGAGGGAGTATTATTTTGGAAGGTGATTGGTGGACAGGCTGTGAAATGGATTATCTATGTTCTACTTTGGAAATAGGTTTAGCCGGGCTACCGGTCATGCAGGTTAAGACAGCGAAGCGGAACAGTGTTAGGTGGATCAATAATTGCCACGTGTTTATGATGATAAGAGCCACGTAATGTACGGCGTTTATCCGATTTTTGTTTCCTCTTTCCCGCTCCCTCTCGAAAAATCGAATTACTATTTCTTTAAATAATTTTTTTATCTGCCCCAACAATAATAAATATAAAATGAAAATAGAAAGCAAAGGATAAGTTTTCTGACTGGAAGTCAGAAAGACTCATCAGATAGACTGCCATGAAGCAATCTGATATTGACACGTGGAAACGAGGGCCAGTGGTAGTCAGATCTGAGGGCTGAGCAAAGCTGGGTTTGCAAAAACCATTTTTCTCCTCATAATTTATCCCATATATGAACAAAAAAGGGGAGATCGTGAAGCATGGGAATTGATATTGAAAATCATATTCGCTTTTTCTCGTTTGGATAGGAATCTTTGGATGGATGAACTCATGTGAAATATACAAGTTGAATTGTTATTATATATTTTAATTTTATTGATAAACCAGTAGTATAAGACCTAGAAAGAAGAATTAGTCAAATCATTTTGATTTTTAAAAATAGTTGAATTGTCCTTCTCTGCACACATCACACATTAATAATATTTATAATTAATATAAATTTCGTTAATAAAATTAACAGTTTAATACTAATGACTTAGTTTGCGTGTTTTTCATTGCAATTCTTTTGGTGGGAAAGAGTTGAATATAGGGAAAAGGAATTGGGAGAAGCAGAATTTACGACCATTCAAAGGCACTCAAACAAAGTGAAATTATGTATCATCTTAGCATTCCCATTTTCATAATTGAGTACAACAACAATGACCCAAAATGAAGAATGGATGATTACAAAGCCAACGTGCCTTTCTTTGCAAAAGGACCTTATTCTCAATCGGAATAGAAATATTTAATCCCCATGCCTTATGTGTCACTACTTGCTACAAACCCAAACTATTTTTCTAATTAAAGCACCTTATCTGCTTTTATAACAATGATTATAATTCAAAAACTCTTTAAAAACCTTTCTCATTGGGCGTAGAAATTAACATTTATATCTCAAATGGGTTAGCTTTTGGGGTCCTAATTATCAACAATGATTGTATTAGACAAGTGTTTTACAGTGTTTTTGTTATTGTTAATTGTCATCATTTGTTTGGTTTGGGGAAGGGGAGAGTCCATTAATCGGATTTATAAAATATCTTATTCCAAAATTTCAATTGCAAACGCTAGAGATGGTCCCATCCAACTGCTAGAGGTAGACATCATATATGAGAACAGTCTCGTTATTGATCACTAATGTACATAACACTATAAGGACTTTATTTTTATAAGACAAAGGCTACCTAATTAAAAAACTTAAATTCAATTTTCTTTTCCTCAAACAAGGATCTGAAATTTGTTTATCCTCAGCATATTCCAAAAAGCATTGTTACTGATAACATTTAATATAATGTTCTTTGGGAAGTTCTGGTTGGTAAAGCCTAGGCTTAATGGCAACAGGTCCCCTCATATAAGCCAAGGGCAATCAGTCTAGTGATTAAGACAGCCAATCCACTAATTGATGAGAGCATTTCCTGAAAATTTCAAATCCTTCTGTTTTTTTGGTAAAAACTCTAGAGCAATTGAAAGGGCTTTATTGGTATTAATTTGAATAGTTTTAATCATCATTCGTATTTTTTTTGTTAATTGAAAGCGGGGAATTCGAATTCTATTATCTAAACAGGGATCATGCACTAATTAATAAACAAAATGCTCGGATACTCAACATTACTAATTTGATATGCAAAATACTGCAACAATTTTAGTTCTCATTAATGTCCCCTCTATTGAGTATAGCTAGCACAAGTTGTTTAATGCAATAAAAAGAAAAAATATTACCAGGAAGAGAAAATCAGTTAGAGGTATTAAATCCACCCAATATAAATTTGATAACTTTAGCCAAACCTACCCCTATTATATGTGATTCAGTCGTTTCCTTCTATATCCGGAAACATTAACAACTAATTCCAGCTTCATAATTAATTCATCCAAGCTGCCTCCTGCTTATCCAGTTACAACTTGAGTAAATATGGTTTGACTTTTCTTCTTATTATTGTTAGTATTATTATTATTTCAAGATTTACTAATACAAATTTTAAATGCGATCAAAAGTTTAATTAATGAATTTTTAGAAGCTTGGAAAATAGCTTTGTAAGAAGTTTGAATATAGGTCACATCACTCATTTTCTTGGGTATAAAGTATTGAGACCGAAATTTGAGATTCACGGTCCTCAAGCTATTGCATAATGCACATGTATACAAGCCTTTTGTTTGGTTTATATTGGAATAAAGAGTAAGATGTTAGCAACTTCCCAGGATATTCATTTTGTGATACTCATATTGGACATTGGCCTAGTGTGACTGTTGGCAGTGTGCTCATCTTTTTTTTAAACTCATTATTTTTTGTTTTAAAATGAGAAAGCTCTTTACAAAATTAACATACGTGATTTAGAGTTTACTCGCTCGAGAAGTTAGCTATTAATTTTAAACAATTGAAATGTTTCATTGCTATTCCATGAAGCAGATTGCAAGAAACTAATAGGGTTTTATCAACAAAGATTTTAACAAAGGAATATTTTCGTTAATGTTATTCTCGAAGTTACGAACAAATTGTTGATAAAATTTTTATTGATCAAATTTGATGATATCATTGATGGAGTTCATATTCAATTAAATATGTTAACTATCGCAATCCACATTTCATTTTGGAAACAAGAATGTAAAGCGATACTAGAAAAATAAGGACGTGATATGATGAAATGAATGGATTTGGGTCTATTTACTTACACCTTTCTTTTCTAATTAATGAACAATGCAAAGAATAGAAATGATAAGGTAGGACCCTGTTGCGCTTAATTAGTTATATATCCGATACCCTAAAGAGGAAGCACATTAATAGTTGAATTAGTTAATAAAAAATTCAAAAACCATAAAGCTTATCATATGGGTTTCCTAATTACAGTAAGTTATGATTAGATGACTCATTTTGGAGCTTACGGTTTTGATTAGATAATAGACAATAAGGGAAGTCCTACCAACTCTACTGATTTATTCACATCCCACCGTTGTCCAAGCACTAAATCATTTACCACTATTTCCAAATAGAGACAAGATTTTACAGCTTTTTGTTTCTAGATTTGTATTTAAAACACTTGGATTTGTTACTGCGGCACATGCATGATTCATAGCATGGAGAGCTAGAAACGTCTATCAATCTCATTTTGAATCACTAAGCATTTTACGGACATGATTATTAATCTGAAAGCAAATTTTTTAAAATATTTGATTTAATGATTGATGTCTATTTGTTTTATTAAAAAAGTTAAGTTTGATTTTCTTTTGAAATTGATAAAAAAAGATATGAAAATAAAATTAAATATTAACAAATTAATTCTTTCAACAAATCAACTAAATACCCACATTCATCAATCTTTTGATATTTTCTTCACAACAACAACAAATTATGGAAAAAGTCTCATAATTCAAATTATAAAATAGGTAAAAGGCATGAAGCTTGGAAGGAATTGATCAATTAAAATCATTTAGAAGTAATACTAACAGGTCAACCACTTAAAATTGAAGATTAAGGAAATGCATTTAAATTCAGTCATGGTTACTTGTTTCTCAATTTTCATGTTTCCAGTTTGTCCTTTTTATTAGTGAAATTAATAGAGGCGATAAGGTGTAAGGAAGTGACGTGGAAAAAAGAAGTAAGGCACGTGAGGGCGTACGTGAAAGATGGGGGCAGAATGAGAATGAAGCATGTTACCACCAGGCTGGCAGTGGTGATTGGTTGGTTGGGCACAATAAGTAGCAAACCCTTGAGTGCCAGCTGTAGCCCAATCCCCTTCCAACTAGTGGTGAAGGCCCACTACAGATCTTTACCATCACGATTTTTGAAGAAGCATATTTTTATTATAATTAAATAATTTCAAAATTAAAATAAAATAAAATCAAAAGGAATAACAGTGAAATAGTTCACCATTTGGATCATCTCGTCCCCTCGTAGTCAACCAGTCAAACAAGTGGCTCAGTCTATACTTGTCTTAGCCACTTCTGTCTCTAAGAGAGGATCCATACTCGATTCTATGAGAATGATTGATGCCTAACCATTGATAACGTGATTCAATGGTGCCTTGGGCTATTGTGATATGAAAAATAGAATAAAATGAAACTTATATAAATGCATTTAATTTCCTGAATGTGAATTTATATTTTGGAGCAATTCATATAAACTTTTCAGGGAAAAGAATGAACCTCTTTGTTTCGGTTAAGTGGTTAGAATAGAGTTGGGACAAAAGCCCCAGCCCTAGGGAAAATCTACTTGCTAAGGAGGGTGGGTGAACCATGGGGGGACCAAGTCCCAAAGCTCGAAGGACGTACCTCTCTATGAATTTGATAATTACTTGACAAATTGATAGTGGACAGAAAATGTTCAATGATTAATGCATGAAGCCTTAGCTTACTTCAAAAGACAAAGGAAAAAACAATGCACTCTTAATTTCATCGTAAGAAGAATAATAGTCCTCCATTTTCACTTGTTTAATTATTATCATCATTGTCATTATAAGTAGTACTACTTAAGATATATTAGTATCATTGTATACATTATTAGAGCCCCAGATTTAAAGAAAGAATAAAATTTCTATATTCAAAGTTTTCTCACCAGACAAATAACTTTCTCAACAGAATCAAACACAGGGCATAGCCATGAAAAATCCAGGCAATCAGGACCCTTTGCATACATGTAGCTTAGCCTTAGCGAAATGAAGTCTTCATCAGGTAGCCTTTCCGTCATATAAACTGAAACCAATTTGTATTGTGATCGAGCACACTCAGCTCTATGATTTCGTTTTCAGACAGTGGAGCAAGCCAGTAAGAATCTTTTGCTTATGTTGTCCCCTCCCATTAATTAGCAACGAAAGAGACCTCGGCCTTGATCATCAGCTCTAAAAACCATCAACCATTTTCTATTAGAATTTTGATTTTCTTAACAAATGATTGGGGTTTTTCTACTGCTTCTAATCTAGTTGATGTCCATTTGGTTTTTCTACTACTTCTAATCTAGTTGATGTCCATTTTTCTATCTTTAATTAACACCAGTCCAAGAAATTAATGTACAGGATTACTAATTAGAAAAGCAATTTAACAGCATCACATTCATCGCTTTGTGTAGGTCAATTCTTTACATGTAAAAATCGCATGCCATTACGCAAGCAAAGGAAAGAAGTTTAAGGAGTTTTCCAGGGGCAGTAGAAAAATTTATGGCTGAAAATTTAAAAACATGCTTGAAAAGAGAACTGTGTTGTAAAAGCCAAACATGTGGGGGCAGGGTGAGAGAGTGAGATCCATGAGATTTTTGGTCATAGAATACGGCTTGTAATTGATAGTGAGCCAATCCAGCAGCAGCTGTGAAAATGCAGAGTTGTTAGATTTGGAATGATTCCCAGAATCCACCGTCCAAGATGCTGGTGGGCAAAGTTTGTAAGCAGATAACCATGAGATCAATTTGTCATGAAAAGATAAAGATCACTTATTTTCAAACGTCACATTAATCAACAATCAAATAGTTAGTACCATACATGAAATAAGCACACTTACGTAAAGAGTATGCAACGAGTAGTTGAGATTTCATAAAATAAATTTTTATATTTGCACATGTTGATAAGATGCAATTGTACAGATTGACTTAAACACTGAATATTTCATGGCCTTTCACTTATTGTCAACTTGATGGAGTCTCATTAATCACCATTTAAATGAATAAGGATGGTAATGGGATACTCATAGTTATTTGACCTGATTATATAAGATTAGAGTATCTTATAATTGGATTTGGATAGTAATTTTATTACCCTTATCAGATTTGGGTAAGATTCATGTATCACCTATTAGGTACTCAAACCCGATTATATATATTTTTTAATTTTATGTAATTAAATATAAATTTATATTGTTAATTAAATTAATTTATAAAATTATAATTATTAATTAATAATTAATTTGTAATATCTTTTAATACATATACTTTATATATTGTATTAATTTATAAAAAATATAACTACTATTATATATATATATATATATACTTTAAATATATAAACATATTTACTTTATATTTTGTATTAACTTACAACGATTATAATTTATAAAATTATTAATTATAATATATATACTTTTGTTTATATAAATTTATAAAATATATATTTAAAAAGAAGTTGTGAGATTAGAACAGTTTTGAACCTAGTTATTTTTTTAATTACATGTAATTAACAACGAACCCATATAATTAATTAAATTTGTAATGTTTTTTAAGTTATTGATTGGATATTTGTTTCAAGTAATTTAAGTTGATATTTGAGATATTTATTTTTGATAACTAGAATTTCAATTTTATTGTTTGTGTGTTTTTATAAATTTAATTATTAGTGAATTATATGAAATATGGATGAAAATATTATTATATATAAATACGGATATAGATTCGAGTTCGGATAATTAAGTATCCATGAAGAACATTTTAATAATTTTTTTATATAATCGGATTTTTAAACAAGTTGAGGTAATTATCAGATAATGAGTATGTATTAAAGTTCAAGTTAAGATAATAAATTTAAAAAATATTCAAGTAATTATAAGATTCGAGTATTTTATTTATTAATCAGGTTCTGGTTCAAGTTCGAAAATCTCAAAATTAACGGATATCCTACCTATTGACATCCCTGTAAATGAACTGGTGTGCTGAAAGTTGAGAAGTTGGTTTTGTTTTTGTAAGCTGTTTATCTTTAATTCTACCAAGTTCCTACCCGTTATGGAATTAAAGGAGTTTTAAGGGAATTGCCAGCGGTGTATGCTTTTTCAGGAACTGCAGTAATATTCCACGTGGGCTCTTGGAGAGGGGATGATGGAGATGCAAGGCCCACTGCAAATTTGATGTAAAGTTTTTTAGGGCCTAAGGCACATAAATTTTAAGGTCCACCTGGAATTAAATGGAGAGGGGAGCCCTTTTGTCTAGGGTCCAGTAGTTATGTCCCTAGATTGGATTTGCACTTGCTAAGTAAGCTTTGGATAGTCGAGGCCTGACCCAAAGCTATCAGATATTCAAGGGTTTTTCTACTTTTGTTTGTTGAAGGCATGGCCATGGAGATGGGTCAGTTCCTGGTTTTCTACGTTCGCCTATATTGCCCAAAGGTACCCAGTTCGGTTTGCTCACAACACCATATATTTGAATTTCTTTTTGTTGGTTGATTTTTTTATTTAATTCGTCAATTATTGTTACTTCTTTTTCACTATAATGAGTTACCCATAAATGCATCAAAATATTGTTAATTGCTTTAAGAATTATTAACCTAATTTTTCCTACTATTTGTTTTTGATCTATAGATTTAGACGCATTATTGAAAATTATCATGCTAGTATAAATTAATTAAGCCACAGCTTAATTATATATAAATCGATCAATTTATTATAAATTTTTTTGGTTACATTTCAGTTATTCTTCCTGAAATCTTTGACATATCATTAGCTCTCATTTAATTTTTTTTTATAAATTAATTTTAATTTATTAATTTTATTTTCATTAATAATATGCATAAAAATAATAAGATATTTAATGGGTAGTATTTAGCATATTCTGATATGGGTTTAGGTGACAATTTAAAAATTTAATCAAATATTTATAAGGTATGAGTTTTTTATCAAATAATAATATTCAAGTTATGATCTTTAAAAAATAATAACTACCTTACTCGTACACATCTCTAAACATTATTTAGTATTATATATACATATATACACACATATACAAATTAATCTCTCAATTGTGAGTACTCTAAATGCTCAATAGACAATTTTGAATAGCAAACACACCATGAATCATGGAAAAAAATATATAAATATTTAAATTTAAAATAAAATACTTTTACTTCGTAAATTTTGATTGAAATTATATGAATATTAATTAATTTTTAAAATAAACACTCCGTTTCAAAAAAAATTTTTTGCTGAACACTTAGGTCTAACTATTAATTAATTATTAATGTTTTTGTAAGTAAAAAGATTATTTTATTATTAATTAATTTTAAAAATTACTATTATATAATTTTATTAATTTTTTATTAATTAAAAAAAAAAACCTCTCCAATGGAGAGCACGAGAGCTACCTTGAGGAGCTCGATTGGACCCCTAAGGGAGCACTAGATCTGGTGCTCCCCAAAGGGAGTCCAATCGAGGCTCCCTAAGGGTACATTGGGCTCCCCTCCTCCCTTAGGAACATCGGCTAGTGCTCCCCTTTCTTGAGGAGTTAAGGAGCACCGACCGGTGTTTTTTTTTTTTAAAAAAAATTTTAAAAATATAATATTAATTTTTAAAATTAATAAAAAATAAAAAATTATTTTAATCTTTTCGTAATATCTGTTAACAGTATTTATATTTTTGAGATAAACTATTTATTTCGAAAATTAATAAATTCGTTTGAAATTTCAAATAAAATTTTAAAAAATAATATATTTTACTCTTAAATTTAAGCTCACACTCCAAAAATATAAATAGTGAACCATATATACGTCTTGATAATTTATTAAATTAATGATTTTTCATTAAATCAAAATATATGCTAATTTTTGAGAGAGAGGTTTTGAACTGTACCAAAGGGTTTATACATGTCAAACAACAAGAAAACTTTTGGTGGGAGTGGGCATCAAGTCGTTATCTTTGGAAAGAAAGACATTTCCTTGGTTACTTTTCTTTGCTGTACTGGTGTTCTAGTTGCAACTTCTAAAGTGGTTTGCTTCAAAAGCATAGCACTGTGACCACTGCTTCCAACCGAACCTCCCCATTACCACCAGTTCTTCAACAGAGCCAAGCATTAAATTACAACTTCTAAATATTGAATTGCTGTCATAACAGTACTCGATCATATTTGCATGAAACAAAGGTTTTAGTGGTTACAACTTGGAATTTTCTGCCCCATAATCTTAATAAATTAATTGAAACTTTATTATTAAATCAAACTTTCACTGTATATCTACGTATTTAATTTTTTAAAAGATGTAATGTGGAGTTCTGATGAGATTTGATGTATTAGTGTTGATATAATCACATCCGTTTAAATATTTAACTTAATGATTAAAACAGGCATGATCACTTTTCATATTTCAAAACTTCCCTTCCTTCAACAGGAAAAAAAAAAAAAAGTAAAATTGACTATTGCTACGTTGATTGTCAATAGGCTTTAATTAGCAAGGTTGATATAAATTAAAGGCAATATAGTCTCATGCTTCATGGGACAGACTACTAGTACTGTAGCTTGCTAAAGACAGTATGGAAGGTTTTCTTTTCTCACATGTGAAAGCAAGTGACCTATAAATAGGATTTAGTGTAGTAGAAAACTAGAAAGGACAATCTACAAATTAACTGTGGGAAGAACCTTAGGTGTCCAAATGGAAACTATGTTAAAATATATGAATTATGTAGCACTAAAATATAGTGCATTGAGCCGACTCCAAATCCAACCCAACAATGTCTTGTTACAGAGGAATTTAAAATATGAAACATTGTCTCTTTCTCTCTATAATCATTGGAGCTTTGAAACTCTCTTATTAGATTCACGTTCCATGAAACTTCCCTTCATGAAGGAGCTTCCTTAGTCCTGTACCACTATCATCAATAATTCACTTCGTTTTGTCTCTCCATGATTATCCTCCATCTAATCAATATTGTTACACCAAAAACAAGAGTAATCGGCTGTTTTATTCTTTTTAAAGCATATTCTCAATAATAATGATTCAGTGTCAATCATTCCTTAAACGCTAATTAAAACCATATATATTAAAGCAAGAAAAACCCTTGCAAAGTTAGTCAATTATTGATTGATCATTCTCATTTTTCAGTTTTCATTTGGATTTTTTTTTACATGTGTGGGGTGTAAACATCACACCTAAAACGTGTTCACAGACTAGCTAAAAGACTTGGTCTCCATGTTGTCTAAAATTGAATAACAAATTGCATTATATCTTATAATTGTAGTCTTCTATATTCCAGATACAATGTAAGGTAAGGGCGTGGAGAAGCAGTAGCAGTACAAGGAAGAGTTAAGGAAACAAGAAAAGAGCATGGAAAGCAAAGAACAAATTTAAAGAAAAGAAATTCCATTTTTAAGTACTTCACCAACCAAATCCACGAAGAAATTGTTTGAGAGTTTGATGCTTTACTTTAGGTCACTAACTACTGCTGATGCTGGCGTTTGCCCTTACTTGCCTCTCACAATCCTTTCTTCCCAAATGATAATTCCTTACGCCAAGAATCTATCCCATCCACGACACACGATCCTCCCCTCCAATCATTCACTTGGCATACACTCTCTTGTAGAATTGGCAAACCCTCCCTTCCTCCATTGCAACTGTGACCTAGCTCGCCGTCCTTCCGTTTTATAAAATTTGTGTGATGGTCGGTTCATGCTTGGCAGGTTGCTTGACTCCAACATGCAAACTGCCTTGTTCACAGAAAACAAGAATGTTCTACGCAACTAATTGTTTTTGCTATAACTTACTTTATATGAGAAATTCCAACTTAACCTGACATGATTTTTATTTTTATTTGGCGTCTGAGGTTCAAATTCGTTGCTTTGTCTTAATATTTCTCAAATGTACAAAAATAATTTACAATAGTTATACTAAGAAATGAATGCATACATAATGCATGATGTTGCTCACAAATTTGTTTATGTTGCTAAAGTCAACTGGTTCATTAATTTGGAGAAATGGAACATGCCAATTAATTCACACTACTGTATTAACAAATGATCTTCTTGGTCTATTCTAACTCCAAAGGGAGGGTTCACAAAAATAATCTCTGATGATTGACTTTTTATCGAATGTACTGCTGTGTTTTGATGGAAAGGCTGTCACTGTTTTTCTGTGGCCATTACCAACCCCAAATGATTGGGGTAAACAGATTAGGAAATTCATCAAATTATTTGGATCACATAGCCGGCGTGATTTGGGGGGTTATTGTCCACCCGAGAAGCAAACCCTGTATATATAATTCACTACTGGGGGTGGGTCAACTGCACATGATCTGCTTGATTAACTACTGGCTTAACACAATGTCCATATAATTAAAACCGAAATTGTAGACATGTAATATCCTTTTTAGAGACAGAAATTAAGACAACTAAGTACGAGGGTAAAAAGCTGTATGTATATGGTAAACACTAATACAAGGAGAGCCCTTTTTGTAGGGAGTAACTAATGTCTCTAGAAGTCTTAACCTATTCGGTTATCTAATGACTTAATATCAAGAGGGGTGGTCTAAATGGCAGTAATTAAGTGAATGGTTACGGGGATTGAGCATACTTGTGTTAATTAGTTGGCTTAAGAAAGTGGTATTAATTATTAGTTATATTGATCAGTCAAAAGGGAGCTTTATTATTCCGAACTAGTCACCAAAACAACCATTCAAAATGCCAACTTGGGGCAAAGGTAGTTTTAATTGAAGTAGTTTTGTATGCAGTTAAAAAAACCAGGCTACAAAAAGTATTAACAAGGACTAACAGAAACTCCAAGCAAGAAAAGCAAATAAAAGGAGAAAAAAGGGGGGTGGAGAGGCGCAAATTCTGTGGTTCCAGGCTTGCAAACCAATCCTCCCAGAAGGGAATCGTTGGGAAAAAGTAATGGGTTTGCTTCAAAGCCAACCGAATCTCACTCGTTTCCTCGCCTTCTCATACTGACATTGCATCTTCCCTTTCATATGTAATGCAACTCCTTTCTCTCTCCCTCTCTCTTATTATATACACCTGTGTTTTCGTATTGTGCCTATATATTCTTATAACTTCCAAGGTTGGAAACACAAAACTGGAAAGCAAATTCCAGGGTAACTGTTCACAGGGGTTTCAATCTTTTTCTTTTTTGACTCTCTTACCTGATAGAAACCTGTCACTGAATTAACATATCTTCTGCATATTAACATCCACTCCCTCCTCTCTTGCTTCCATCACATACATCCAATCATCCATTTCTTTCTCTCTCTCTCTCTCTCTCTCTCTCTTTTCCAAGCTTTTTGTTGAATATAATTAGAGATGATGATGATGGAGGGTCAGGAGGAAGTTGTTCTTTGTAAAGATCAGCTACAAATCATCAAAGGCAAACGTACCAAGCGTCCAAGGCCGCTGTCGCCTCTGACTTTGTTGATGGCTTCAAGCACGACATCTAGCGGAGGAGAAAGTGGAGGTGAAGGTGGGAGAAATAGTGATGATTCGAGAGGGTTGGAACGAGCTGTTGCTTCTCCAACAACATCTGTTGATGAGTTAACAGAAATTAGCACGGAAGAAGAAGAAGACATGGCCAATTGTTTAATACTTTTGGCTCAAGGCCAAACAAGAATAAAACCATCAGAACCGGCTTCTTTGGCAACAACAAGCAAGACGGGGATATATGTTCACCAGTGCAAAACATGTAACCGGTGCTTCTCTTCGTTCCAGGCGCTTGGTGGACACAGAGCAAGCCACAAGAAGCCCAAGGTTAATAATGAAGAGAATAAAGGATTGGTGTTTGTGAGAGAAGATGATGATCAATTCAACAACATGAACACAGCCCTTTCACTCCAAATAACAAATAAGGCTGTTTTATGCAATAGCAGCAAATCCAAAGTTCATGAATGTTCGATTTGTGGCGCTGAGTTCTCTTCGGGACAAGCTCTTGGGGGTCATATGAGGAGGCACAGGACGTTTACTAATGTACCGACAACAACGGCTACAACAGCTTTGAGTGTTGGAACAAGAAGTCCTGAATCACAGGAGTCCAAGAAACCAAGAACTGTTCTGCAGTTGGATCTTAACCTTCCAGCCCCGGAAGATGATCATCACAGGGAAACTAAATTTTCCTTTGCTTCCAAGGAAAAGCTACTGGTTTTCTCGGCGTCTTCTTTGGTTGATTGCCATTACTAGAAATGCAAGTCCAATATCTTCTTAATTCTTTTGGGGGGAAGTTTCTGTCACCCAAAAATCAATGTGTATGATTAACATTATTTTCTCACTAATATCATTCATAATTGTCCATTCTTTGAATTCTTTGAAATTTAACTTGTTCCATGTTAGTAAAGTTGAAAAACTCTTTGGTAAAGTTGCTAGCTATAGCTAGATTTTGTTTTTTCATGGTAGCATTTGATCCATAAAAAGATAAAGAAGCATGTGATGAAGTAGAAAGAAAGAGAGAGACAGAGAGAGAGAGGAGTCGGAGAGCAAAGGAGAATTAGGGAGGGGGTGTTTGGCATGAGTTTGCCACCACCAATTCCACAACCGAAAGTGGTGGATTAGGTTCTCTTTTTTGGTTTGCAAGAAAGCTAAAGCTCCGTCTCTGTCTATCTGTTTCATTAATATGACAAAAATTAAACGGATGGCAACCCAGCCAGATTGCTAACTGCCCTCCTTTTATGGATCCACCTATGCATTTAGGCCAAGTACACTACACACACTTACACACACTCTCACACTCAGCTTTAAAACCGCAGCTAATGTAGTGACCCATGTGAACAAACAAATGGCCAAATTAATTTTGTTAATGCCTTAAACAAACAGCCTGACTTAGTAGCCAAACTTTAATTAAGAACCTGACCTGATAACAGATCTATGCTTAAGGTGATTAGTGAGCGGAAGAGTCCGATTGTTTACTTGATTTAGGTTAGTCTTAGCAGCATTCTTGTCAAAAGATGGTTGAGACCCAAAACGTCTACAGACTGAAAACAATGATAGCATTAAATTGTTTGAGACCGGATCACTGCAAAAAGTGCCTTTAGAGATACCTCTCATCCTATACTTGTCTTCAAGTGAAGATGAACGTGTGTTGTCATAAATAAGTATATATGTAAGGACTCCATTCATGGTAAGATCAAAGAGGACAACAAACTCTTACATATACCTAGTTTTTTCCTTTTTGTCTTGTTCCACTTTCCATGCAAACATATAGCAGCCTCTTGAGAGAGAGAGAGAAAGAGAGAGAAAAGTAACAATGAATTAAAGAGGTTACTTAAAATTTGTGGAGTTTCTCAAATGGGGCTAATGGGCATATTTGGTGGGTATTGAAAAGCCACGCCATGTGAACCACTTTGCTCGGGGCATCCAAATCCATGAGAGAGAGAGTTGACAGAGAAATAGGGGATTGTTTTCATTTGACATTGGCACATGTATGGTGGTCTCACATTATCTAAAACAAACAAAAACAACCCAATCCTAAAATCTTTAATATTCATGGCTCTCAAGAGGCCTACAATTACATGTACAATTTAGATGGTATTTAATGTTTTTGTTGGTCGTTGAGGGCAAAAAGCTTCTTTCTTTTCTGCATGCTGGCCATGGTGGCCACTCAATTAATAAGAGGAGCATATACAAAGTGTGGGTTTTGTAGTGGAGATCAGTTTCTGCAGATGTGATAGGCAAACGCAAAGGTAAGTCATCCTGGTATATTAAGCCTAGTTGAATTTGGGAATTTCCTTTTTTTTCTAACTTAAACATGCAAGTCTTGGCTTTGGGGTGAAAGGCCTGAGTCTACCAATGTCCCACCGAGTTGGCCCCTGGAGCAGGCACTAGAGACCATGTCAATACATAGGATTTTAGGAATCTATGGTTGGAGTGCAGAGGATCAGCATCCAGGGCTGAATAGAATACAAATATCTGCTTCTTTCTGACCAATTCTTATTGCCCAAACATGACCATCAAGTTCAATGGAATGACCAGTGAGGGCAGAGAAAAAGCCCTCTTATTGCCCACTTTTTCCCTTTCAGAACTAACGAAAAAGCAACTATGTACATATACACCTCCCCCGTCATATTTTTTGCATGTTTTCCGTTTTGATACTTCATACTTCATAGTGCTTTCTATGTTAACAATTTCGAGAAAAAAACAAAGTTATACTCATAATTACTCATTTTAAATCCACAAGTAGTTAATATTTCTTTAAAAAATACCGATACCTCATGAGTATTATACTATTTGGTCAAGGTACATCACAGTTCTTGTACTATACGAAATATTGATACCTCATGAGTATTATACTATTTGGTCAAAATACATCACAGGTTGCTATACTATACGTTTTCTTCATCAATTTAATCCTACTATCTCAAAATAGTTAATTTAGTTCCAGTACTTTAAGATTTTAAACAATTAAGTTCCTTTATCTAATTTTATCCAAATCATTAGTGGTGCTGACATGATATTAACATGTTAGACGAAACTGATGTGTAGATAAAAAAATTGTTACATGGCTTTTCTTTTTTTTTTTTCTTTTCTCTTTTGTCCAAACTATGTCGTTTTGGTAAAATTATTTAAAGCACATTTAAAATTTTTTTCTCATTTTTCCTTCCTTCCTTCTCTCTAACTCTTTTGTCTCTCTACTCTACCTTCTCTCCCCATGGCCAACCCCCTAAACCTAGATTTCAATCACCAATTGTTGATCACCCTATGATGATCGGAAATTCCAATAAATAATACCAAAAAAATTCAATTTTTTACCTTTTTTCCCCTTAATCAAGATAGTTTTATGTAATACTGATGTGGCATGATGACATTATCATGTAATATTCTCACTTTTAATATCATCGTCACATCAACATGTCATGTTAATATCATATAAATATAAAATGACAAGTAGTATTTTTATTATTGATAATTAGTTAAGCCTTAGTTGTCACGGATCTCACATCAGAAAGACAATGGGTGAGTCTTGAGTATATAAACATAAGTTTTTCACCACTTATTAGACATGAATTTGTAATTTGTAAGCTTATTTAAGCTCTATTTTCAAAGTTTAAAATCGTACAAGTTCAAGCTTAAGTTTTAGCCTGTGATATTTGATATAAAATCAGTGGACCCCCAATGTAGACCAATGGTCTAGGCAAACTCGAACTAGATCAGTGGACCTCCAATGTAGACCAATGGTCTAGGCAAACTCGAACTAATGTAAAAGTCCCTCTCCTCTGTATATTTGGTAAGATCAGTGGATCCCATGAGAGATATAAGGGTGTAGAAAAACCCAGACAAGTATAAAAGTCCCTCGTCTTTGTGTATTTAGTAAGATTAGTGGATCTCATGAGAGATAAAAGGGTGTCGATAAATCCAGATTAGTGCAAGAGTCCTTTTTCTTTGTGGTAAAGAGCGGCTAGAATGTCATGGATCTCGCAATGAATTCCATGAGAGATACAAGGGTGTAGGTAAACCTGGACTAGTATAAGAGTCATTTTCTTTTATAATAAAAAGCGGGTTGAATGTCACGAATCTCATATTAATAAGAGATGGAGTGAGTCTTGGATATATAAATATAGATCTTTAGCTAATTAGATATGTTTTTTGGATTGAAAAAATGGATTTGTGCTTTATAAATGATAGGGCTTAAGTTTCAACCGTGACATTAGTCATAAAGCTTATTTGATCTAAAAAATAAAAGTTTATTTAAATTTTTTTAAATAGTTGAGCGATTATTTTTAAAATATGTTTTATATCTTTATTAAGAAAAAGAAAAATCTACACTATTACTGTTAAAAGTAAAAAAAATTTGCTGATGGGGCAAAGCTTCTAAACCGAAACCCCTCAAAATTCTAGGTTTATTAATTCTCCATAGGAACCAAAACAAAGAGAAAACAACAGAGAAATAGAAATTCGAAAGAAAAATAATGGCGGTTCCAGGGAGACGCAATGGATTGATGGAAGAAGACGAGCACGACGACGAAAACGCTCTCTTCGAAGAAAACGGTCTGGAAATGGACCTTGAAGCCGACACTCCTCCTCACCTCCGTGACCTCGCCGCCGCCGCCCAGCTCGGCGACCTCGACGCTCTTCGCCTCGCCCTTGGTTGTTTCCCTTCCTCGTTTACTTCTACTTTTCTCTCCTTTTCCTCTTTGTTTTAGCTTCGTTCATTAAATTTTGGTGTTTGATTACCTTAAAACGCTGGGGTTTTATCCTTTTCTTTTTTGAAACTAAAAAAGGTTAGTTTTTGGGCGGTTGTTTTGATCTGTCCTGAAAGTTGTTTTTTGTTGGGTTTTTTTATGAGTTTTTAAGATAACCTGTTTCAGTTCTATTTGATTTCTTAAGCATGTAGTAATTTTGGGTTAATGCTGGTTTGGTAATAGTAATTACTTGTGAATCAAAATGGGAACTTTTTTTTTGTAGACTTGGTCAAGAGATTGGAATTCGAAGTAAATGATGAAAGTGTTTATAGGAAATAGATGAAGTAAAGGAATATCTTTTATGTTGATCTAAGTTTGTTAACGATAGAAGGAAGTGGGTAGTTAACATATCCATAGCGACTTAGAAATCAAAGCTTTGCATATATGATTTATAGTTTATAATGATATATGAAAAGTGGAATGAGCTGAAGTTGAGGCAAATTTCTGAGCAAGTCTAATTGCTTATTGTAGTTTTGAGTTTTGATTTTTGCTGGTAATGTAACCTCACTAGTAGATATCGATTGAAATGGAAGGATTTATACTCTTTTGCTTGTTACTCAACATATGTTCTCACAAAGGAACACCTGATATACTGTTTCTTTCATTTTAATTGCACATTAAAATGTCCTTGTCTACTGTAGCTCCTGCTGATGCGTTTTATTTTTCACTTGATTATGTAGACAACTTGAATGGCAGCATTGATGAACCTGTAGAAGATGGGGATACAGCTCTCCATCTTGCCTGCCTTTATGGTTATCTGCCTTGTGTCCAGGTCAGTGTCCTGCTATTGATGTTTCTTCCCATTGGTTATTTTGGATGCTGTTTATGTTCTAGCCCAAAAATCTTATGATTGATAATTTAATCCCATGCAGCTACTTTTGGAAAGAGGGGCTAATTTTGAGGCCAAGGATGAAGATGGGGCAGTTCCTTTACATGATGCCTGTGCAGGGGGTAGGCTGTATATTTTTGTGTAGAATCTTCATCTCTAATTAGGTACTGACTTTTTTTTTCTTTTGTTTCTGATGACGTTTTCAGGATTTATTGAGATAGTACAACTTCTACTTGGCACTGCCACCAACGCTGGATGTCTGAAAAGGATGCTAGATACAGTTGATGCGGAAGGTGATACTGTGAGTACTACATAATACTTGAACCATCTTGAATTCTAATGTCCCTATGTTTGGTTTCATCTCCATTAATTAAGATCTAAAGCCAATTGATTCCATTTCGATAGATTCTGTTCTGCTTGGCCATACGATTGCACACTGGTCAAAAATTTTATTTAAGCAAATAAGAATGGAAATTCTTTGGTCTCTTATCAAGGGATACTTAAAATGACCAACTAAAATGAAACAGCTGCTTAGTTTTTTCCTCCCTCTCTGTCTTTCTCCTTTATTTGTCTGAATACCAAATGTATTTTACATACTACTTAAGTCTTGTTCATGACTACTTCATGTCTGTATGGCCCGGCCCTGTTTTGTCAGCCTCTTCATCATGCAGCACGAGGTGAGCATGTGGATGTAATAAGGTTGTTGCTGGCTAATGGGGCTTCTCCAACAAAGGCAAACATATATGGAAAGGTTAGCCTTAAGAAAAATTTTTGAACTTATATGTTCTCTTCCTCAATGTGTTTCTTACCCGTAATTCTGCAGATCCCGCGTGAGCTAGCTGACCCTGAAACGGAAGCCTGGAGAGTTTTTGATGCTGCTGCTGGGGCTGAGACCTCCCAATGAAACTACACCCGATGATTCTTGAAAATTGTTTAGCAACTGTTAGAGGAGCATGGCTGAGTGGTGGCCACTTTTTCCCGCCACTCCGCCATGGTCAATTGACATCATATAATTTTGAGGCTAGGATGAAATATTTTTGTTCTCATTTAATTTAATACATACTAGTATCTTAGGAGAAGAGAGAGCTTGTAAGTTATATCGCCTTTTAGTGCTACCCTGTTGACTGTTGTTAATCCCAAAGGAACAAATTTCTTACAGCAAATCATATTTTATGTCTTATGCAGTTTGTTTTTTGGATGATTTAGTTATATAATGTCGCAGCTTTGCAAGACCGCTCAAACTGGACAGCTTGTTTTCTGCACCATCTAATGCCTTTAGGCTATAGCTGATGCCGCTCTCAAGTCTCAACCGTCCCTGTTCCTCGTGGTAGCATCCCTTAGCCATGACCAACTTATCTTTCTTTATACTTGGTTAATGCAATAACTACTGCTAAATAATTATCCAAACTATTCGCCACACTCTAGAGAAAGACCTATTACTTTCTGACACCTGATAATAATTAATACTAACTGTACTTCCCTTGTTTAATATCTCAGTCATTTGCTTGTTATAATTTATCTTCTTGTTGCGCATATGTTTTAATTTAGGATATCCATTAACCAAATCAATGATCGAGAATTGAGAATAATCAACCAAATGAAAACTTATGAACTGTAAAGCTTGGAATCAACTATCATTATCCCCATTCTTATCAGATATTAAACTTAAAAACTAAGCAGCTGTTTCATTTTAGAGTATTCATATCTCTTCAACTTGCCAATACTTTCTTCCAAAATCAAAGCTAAATTTACCTTCTCCATTTAATTTTGGTTTTAGAGTATTCATGTCTTCAATAGTCCGTGTAGAAGAGTTGCTTGCTACTTGGATTTTCTGATGATTCTTTTACAACAAGTTCTATCACCACAATTGAGCGTGCCTTTGGAAAACTTGTGTATACCTTGAATCTCTCTTTAGTTTCCGTAAAAAACTATACTTTGTGTATTTGCTAGCATTGGTTCTAAGATTAGGGCCATGGAGCTTGACGTGAAGCGCATGTTAAACTCAAGTACAAAAATTTATCAATTTCTTTTGTGGGGGAAAAATGGATCTGTGGATATAAAATGAGTTGAGCAAAATCTTTTCGCTTGTAGTTTTCAAATTAAAAGACTAAGAATTGGGTTCTTGAATCAGGTCCGTGGCATATAAACAACCAGCCAGTAATTCTCAAGAAATGGCATCCAGCTATGTGATCTACTCCAAAAGCATTGATGATTGGCGTAGAGAATGTGCCTGGGCAAAACACAGATTAAAGGAGAAGACACTCATTTCAATCATATCGAAGGCTGTCATGGAATGCTTATATTTACACTATTTGGATAGAGCATAATGGCAGGTTACATAAGGGAAGGTAGAGAACACTAGATGAGATTACTCACAGCACTAAGACTAGGTGGAAGCATCAACCTATCAACATAAGTAAACCTGACTTGCACCTAAGCATTTAGCTCATTAGTTGGTGCATGATTTCCTGTCAAAAGAGTAGAGTTCGAATATCTTTTCTCTATTATAAAAAAAAAAAAAAAAACCTAACGCTGCCAATGACTCCAGAGAAACTGGCAAAAGCTGTAGCTTTTTTAAAACCAAAATCTGTTGTAGTGTTTTTACCTCTGTTTGAGTTACTTTGACTCCAAAGGCAAAAGATGGACACCAAAGAGAGAGGTTATCTTGTTTTTAGTTGACAGACTACCTAAATGGTGTAGTAATAATTTGTTATAATGGCTTTGGTTTGGATCATGAGAAATATGGATGGAGCTTGGGATTTATCGCTTGCACCATGTTGAAGGTTAACTCAAAAAGGAAAATCTAATATTTACTCTTTGATGGGTTTTTCTAATCTTATTGAGATTTTAATCCAATGCAATTTGGGAGGGATCATGCTGGTTTCCCAATTTCCAAATCCAAGATTCATATCTATGACTGATGAACTCCTCCATTATTTCCAATTTCAAAAGATTAATACGATGTTATTTGATTTTTGCTTCATTTAATTTCAATAAAATAGTAAAGCAAAAATGTTAGTCTAAACAGAAGAGGGGAAAAAGAGCTGTGAGTAATACTTTTGCCAGCCAGTCCAAAGTTTAAACAATACCTACAGTCAATTAATCAATGAAAGACATTCAATCTGGTTTTCTACTATGAGTAACAAACTAAAGATTAATCAAGACAAAAACAAAAGGCAAACAAATTTACACGAGTTAATTTGAGTGACAATGATACAATTTAACTATGGCAACTCCATAGGAAAGAAAAGCAGTATGGAATCTTAAAAGAAATTATCATATACATGATTTTGTTCACAATCTGTTAAGGTGGAAGCTTAGAGCCACCAATATGGCTGTGTGGGCTCTTTCTATTGATATATGTCAACCTTTCACGTTGCGGCCTCTGTACCGCTGCAATTTAAGAGCAACAGCTACCGCCAGGAGGAGCATGGTACTCTGGTTTCTGCTTTAAGATGTTTCTCTTTCCTACAGCAGACCCTTCTTCCAAAAGACTAGGAACCTCCATTATCTGAAAAATAATCCATAGCTGGTCAGAACTGAGGGAAGAGATTATGCCATTACACTTTTGTTTCTTTGATCTAAGCCTTTATCCTTGGTAATATCATAATAGTAGAAAGAAGTGGATAAATTTGCACAGCAATCCATCATCCAAATTTTTTGTGATATGCTCATCTAATCCTAAATAATGTAGTCACTTATTGCTGTCATCATCATTCATGAAGAATCCTTTTGTCTCTTTAAAAAGTTTGGAAACAACCATTCATAATGATTGATGTATATACTGCATGGTTCTAGATCATTTTGAACATGACCCACCAGCAAATAATACGTAACATATTGTATGTATTACAGGAAAGATTATGTGCAAAATTGCTGTCACAGAAAAGTACCTTCAATGCAAGCTCCTCAAAGCATTGTTCCACGTTTTCTCTTGTTTTAGCACTGCATTCGAGAAACATACAGCCAAGCTCTTTTGCAAGTGCAATCCCTTCATCTCTACTTACAGCCCTCTCAGAATCCTGAAAATGTAAACAAATTGGATATTTGAATAAGACTATAAATTAAGCAAATAACTCAAAAAATAAGTCCTCAAATGAGAAAACATAAAATGCAATATCAAGAGACAGGAAATACGAGAAGACTGGTATACCAAAGGAATCAATTTTGCCAAGTTTCTGGAGTTTGAGAGGCAGCTATTATAGAGAAGGATTACTAAGACAAAACCATTTATCATTGTTCTTCTAGCTCTTTAACCATTTTCAAGGGATTTTCAGGAGTCAGCTTGCAGAACTGAATAGATAGAGATGTACTTGAGAGGACCTAGAGCCCACTTTCATAAGCAAAGAGAAGCAAGAGTTAAGGTAGCCAATTCAACAGTGAAAGTGACATGAAGTTTTCAAGTCTGCATTACTATTGATAAATACATCACGGCTAAAGATGAATCATTGAGTTGTCTTAAGTTCAGTTTAATTCAAAGTTTAATCTACATGTAAAACTCATTTATTACCTTTAGTTAAATAATTTGATGGTACACCGCAATCCTATGATTTTTTCTCATGAAATCTTGTATCTACTTTAATCTTGAGAGCACACAATATCGGGAAGAACATGACGAGAGTATTCTAATATTGGCTGAGCAAGGAACTAAGATGAGAATAAAGGCGAGAACCTTCTAGAGAAAGGAATTAAGTTGTAATGGCCCCTGTACAACTAATAGATTTTTTCTTAACAACTTTCTGCCATGAGGTTTCTTCAACATGAAGAGAGCAAAGGAACTCTGCCTCGTAAGATCACAAAATTGCCCATTAACAACTTATTAATCTATATTTAACTCTTTCTTTTCGGGGGTGAGGTCTAAAGGGGTCAATAAATCATCGAAAATTAATTTTGAGGCTTGGAAAAAGAACAATAGACTTACTCTATCAACTTTATTTCCAACAAGCATCTTTACACAGTCCTGATTGGTAGAGTAGAGCTCCACTTCTTTGGCCCAAACATCAGACAAATTTGTGAAGGTTTCTCTCCGTGTTACATCATAAACTATAACCAAAGCCAAGAAATATGTCAAACAATTCAGGCAATTTTAACCATGGGCAAGCGATATATTTTATTCAACACCTTGGGCAGAATTGACAAGAACCATGATTGGTAATTTATTTGGGACAAGAATATAACTTTTAGGATCCAGCAACCACCAATATGTATTGCTAAGCCAAGAAAAAAGTGGCAATTGTTTGTGCCATAAATAAAAACTGCATGGAATTGTAGAACAATCGAGCTCCTGCCAACCGGCAAGCAGATGTTCATAGAAAGGATTCACTAAGGCATTGAGAATACAATTACATTATGGAATAAAGGAACACAGAGATGAAATGTGTGAGAGAGAAAGAGACGAAATGTGTCCAAACTGCTTTCTGTATGCTGTTCATCTTTCTAAAATAAACTATCATTGCTTTCATTTTTATTAAACAATTTCTTACCTATTTAATCTATATTTGTCATAATCTTTCAGCACCTATAACCAAACTTGTGCTTAGCCAGTTCAAGAGGATAAGCTTGATCAACATTTTAACATTATGTATGACAATATTCATGACTCTGTCTTCTATAGTGTCATAAGAACCAGTTCCTAATCTTGTTATCGGACACATAAATGATTATGATAGCATTGTGAAGTGATATCAGATTGCTAATGATTTGCAACTTGAAACCAGTGACAGGTTCCATCAAACAAAATCAAGAAAGTTGAGTAAGTCATACATGGACCAGAAAGATGAACTTACCAAGTATGATCCCCTGGGCACCTCTATAGTAAGAGCTTGTTAATGTTCTGAACCTTTCCTGTCCAGCTACAAGGAGCATTATGGTTCCACAAATCAATCATGATTTCTCCACGTTGTAAGACAATTATTTTAATGCAATTTTAAAAACAAAAAGGTTAATAGCTAATAAAAGATTAAAGACACAACATCCAGCTGTCCAGGTCAAGAAAGCGTTTTCTTCTCACGTTTGAAAAGTAGCAACATACCACTGACAACAAAATGAAAACCCAGAAACTCATTTCAACTGATTAATATATCATCAATTCTACAGGTCTTTTCATCCACACATGGTGTATCTAACTTTCCTGAAATTGGATTTCAAAGTTGATGCCGCAGATGCTGAGTGCAGACATGGTGCCATAAAAGAAAAAGCAGATCAATACGCATTAACCACAAACATTTTTTCCAAGTGTGTAGAACAGTTTTTATGAGAAAAATCAGACAATATTCGTCATGGTAACAGTTTAAGGGAGAGGGTCAAATAAAAGGTCAATATCCAAGCAGCCAGCACTAGAACAGTACGAATAGAGCTCGGATGACAATGATGCCAATGTCATACTAATATATCAGTGAACATTAAGTCAGTAAAAGTGAGTTCTCTTCTATGTAAAATAGAAAAATCAATTGACTTCAATTAGACTGAAAGATGTTGACAAATGATCCAAATTTGAAACTCAAAGACTAAAATGAAAGAATAAAACGACATTCCTAGGAGTTTCATACCAGTATCCCAAATAGTAAGCTTTAACCTCTTCCCACCAACTGTTAGCAACTTGATCTTAAAATCCACACCTACAACATAGATTCAACCAAAACCCAAAAAACATTTAACCAAAAAACCAATCAAAGATCCAGCGAGAAAGTCAAGAAAATACAGAAGACAAGTGTTACCAATGGTTGGAGCTAGATCAACTACAGAAGCTGAAATGAAGCTAACAAGAAGACTACTCTTGCCGACACCCGAGTCTCCGATCAACAAGATCTTGAATGAAAGATCATAGCTTCCACTACTTTGCCCTGACGATGATCCCATCTCAATTCTTTCTATCCAAAAACAAAAACCCAACTTTTAAAATCTCTCCTTTTGCTCTTCTTTTCAAAGTCTCTGTTGTATCCAATGATGATCAACCCCCCCCCCCCAAACAATAAAACCTAGGGTGATAAAATGAATGGCTTCTTTCTCTCAAAAGTACAGTGCAAAAGAAATGTAGCAATATATAATGAAAGAAAAAGGAAAGAGAAAGAGGGAATCAATGCCTTCTTTGAGACAGAAGCTAAAGGAAAACGGCTAACTGGGGAACACCTGACACCAACGTTATTCTTTCCTTTTTCTTTTCTTTTTTTGTTTTCTCTCTCTTTTTCATGGATACGATGTCGTTTTTGGAAGGAGATCGGGGGTTTGTACTTTTGGGAGGGTCCTACAGTTGAAATAGTACCGACGTGGCACGCGGGAAGACTGGAGCGTGGACAACACGTTCCAACCGTCTGGTGGAGAGGTGCTTTCATGGGAGATGTTGAGGAACTGTTTGGATCAAGGCCTTAATTGAGAAGTAAACAACAAGGATTTTATTAAGCTTTGTATCTAATCATATAGTCTTGGAAATTTATTTTTCAAATATCCCTTCTTTAATTAAAACCCATTTTTTATCAATTAATATTTCGATTTTATGAACAATAGAGGAAGGAAATTTTAATTTTATTTTATTTTTATAAATTTAAACAAGCATAATTATTACCACATTAGCCCTAAATTAGTGAGCTGTATTAATTTCAAATTTAAATTTTGATGATTTTTTGATTAGCGTAGCTTAAATTTTGGGTCTAGGCATATTTCCTAAGGCGATGGGACATGATAATCATCACAAACAGCTAGCATATACTTAGCTAAAAACAAATATAAGACGTTAGTTTGGTTATATTCAAATTATAATATAATATATAGTATATTTTATTAATTTAAAGGTGATATATTCACACCGAAATGGTGCTAATGTCAGATTGTGGAGATTCTCCATAAATGCCTGTAGCCCCCCACTTTTGCCCATTAGCTTCCAAGGGAAAGGAATAAGGTTACGGGTTTGCTCCAAGCAATATATATTCAGAAAGGGTACAAAATCTGGATTAATGGAGAACAAGAAGAAATTCATGGCAAAGTCAGCAAGAAAGTGATAAAAACCCTTGACCTGTTCGTGTTGAAGTTTGTTGAGAGTCCCTTTCTTTAGAATCCAAGAATATATATACCAGTGATAGCAACAGTGATTATCATCACCAAATTAATCAAACTTTGTTGCACAAAATTAAAAGGTATGAATAGTGGTGCATTAGTCTTTAGTTAGTTGTCACTGTTTGTGGAATGCCTCACATACATGTTACTCATATTTTACAGCTCCAAGTATGAAGTAAATCTAACATTTTAAGTTAGGGTTAATTTTCTTTTAAACTGTTTCGACGTCCTATCGAGAGTTTAAAATGTAATTATGAAACAAATTCACATATTTCACGTTTTTCTGTAATGTAATATCAACCTTAAAAAGAGTTGTTAATTATAAACTTTATATTTTACGTAAAATGAATAAGTTGTTATCGTTATTAATTTATAAAATAAAAATTATAATCACGTGCGAGACGCGTGTGTCACTATTTGAAATTTATATTACCCAGCTGGAAAAGATGGCAGGAGAAGCCATGTTTGGAGATTACTAAAAGGTATAAAGCTTGTCCAAAGTTTTAGTGAAGCATTAAGAATAAAGTATTGTTTTATGATCAATTTTCGATGGACATGGGGAATGAGTCAGCACAATAAGATTTGAGACAGAGAGTGGCCTGCATGTTTGGGCAGGGCACAGCAACGAGGGATGCTTTACTGGATGTGATAATTACGCTTTTGCTATCTACAACCTCATATTCTGGGTCATGTAAAGTGAGAAACCAGCGTGCTGATTTTAAATACGGGGTTCAACACACTTGGATCAAATTAAGCAACACGCATCATTACAGCTATTCTGGCGCTTATAATACCAATACCAACACCTGACTTATTGTATCTGTGCATGGGGCCATTGCCTATAGAACTTTAAAGCATTATGGTCCAAGTTGTTAGTGTTAGGTCATGCTTTTCCTATCCTTAGGGGGGCCCTACGAGTTTAGGAATTGGGCCATTTCTAGCTTTTGACTTTGGGATTTAACCGAAAACCCAAGAAGGGTTCAACCGCCCTAATTCTTGTGGCAAAGGGCTCATTGATTCGATTGAGACTACCATTGGCCTCAACAGCCATGAAAGTTCAGCTTTCTTGGGCCCAGAAACCAAATGAATGCATTTTACAAATCGGCCCAGTCTTGTAATAGGCCTGATTTTTATTTTAACATTTAAAGCCCAACCGTAGGACCCTTAAAACTGGGATTTGCCACCGCCATTTCCACGACGTGACCTGGCAACGCCAAATCGCCAGTTAGATCAGCAGTAGCTCCAGTGTAAGCCAAAAAGAAACCCCCAAATTGAAACCCTAACAAAGGAGGGAAAGCCAAAGGAAGAATCGAGAGCACCATGGACAGAGACTGGGGCTCCAAACCCGGCTCCGGAGGCGCTGCCTCCGCCCAGACGGAAGCCATGGACCGTCGTGAGCGCCTTCGTAGACTCGCCCTCGAGACCATCGACCTCGCCAAAGATCCGTATTTTATGCGCAACCATCTGGGCAGGTAAAATTTATCATCCAATTTCTCCCTCTTTTATACTTAAAGTTCGTTTTTTTTTTTTTTCTTAAAGAGTAAATGTTTTATTCAATTGGGCAGTTATGAGTGTAAGCTTTGCTTGACGCTACACAACAATGAAGGGAACTACTTGGCACATACACAAGGGAAGCGGCACCAGACCAATTTAGCTAAGAGAGCGGCGCGTGAGGCTAAGGAGGCTCCCGCTCAGCCTCAGCCTCACAAGCGTAAAGTTTCTGTTCGGAAAACAGGCATGCCTCTCTTATCATCCTCCTGTTCTTTGTCAATTTTTGTTATTGTTGGTTTTAGTTCCTTGTTAGCATGAAGTTAGTGTCTTGTACTTAAAGTTATGCGTTAAAAATCTAGTTCTATGTATATTAGTAGTTGTAAGGGTTGATTTTGTGGACTAAGATGAATTGAGATTATGTAGAAAACGAGTAAATGAGTTTCTTAACGGCATGCAAAATGGGTTTTCAGAAAGAAATCTCACTTTCAAGTAAGGAACATCTTAACATTTATCGGTTACAATGTATCCAAATGGCTTAAGATAAATGCCTTAATGTATCAACTTACTCCAAATTAGTAATTTATTGCTAAAAGTATCTGATACATTCCCAAGGTTTATATGTTCTTTTCACGCACTAACAGAAGCTTTAACTTCTAAGTTACTAGAACCATTCCAAAACACTGAAGAAAATCCTTTCTAAATCTAATATTGCTTTTTTACAATCCTTGTTGTGAACATTCAAATTCGCATATGAACCAATCTCAAGCTTTTTGTATATCTGTTCACAGAGTCTCCTTATTTGTTTCTTGACTTATAAAAGTTAGCTCATTTGTTGTTGCTCATGCAGTCAAAATTGGCAGGCCGGGGTATCGTGTGACAAAGCAATATGATCCAGAGACAAAGCAGAGGTCTCTTCTCTTCCAGGTGCATATTATGTCCAACAGCAAATGTATTGCATCAAAAAATAGCTTCTTCATTTTTTCTTAAATCCTTTCATTTATTTGTGGAAAATGATCGTTTGGTGTTTCATGCAGATTGAATATCCTGAAATAGAAGACAATACAAAGCCAAGGCACCGTGTTATGTCGTCATATGAGCAGGTTTGACTCTATATTTTTACTTTTTTTTATTACTTCATAGTCCTTTCGTGGTTTGGATAATTGATGATTGCTTCCCATTGTTCCTCCCTCCTTTATATACAGTTGCACTTAAACTTGTTCATGTTTTCATGCTACTCCACTTTTTATTTATTTATTTTTATTTCGTCCTTTACAAGCAATAAAACCCAAACTTCACATTGTCCCAACACTTAATCTAAAGCAAAATCTAAACCTCGTTTTATTTTTACTGTTTGTGGATGCAGAGAGTGCAACCTTTTGATAGGAGATATCAGTATCTCTTGTTTGCAGCAGAACCATATGAGATCATAGCTTTCAAGGTAAGTCGATCATAGTGCTCCCTATAGATTCATTTAGATTATGCTTAGCATTTGTTCTTATATATTTAATTTACCTTTTCAGGTCCCTAGCACAGAGATCGACAAATCCACTCCCAAGTTCTTCTCACATTGGGACCCGGACTCAAAAATGTTCACGGTTAGTTTACTTGACATGAGTTTTACTGCTTCATATGTTTATCTCTTTTTTCTTCTCCCTCTTCCTCCTGTACCTGGTAACCATGTTGATGTTATAAAGTTAATGAGGACTGTCAATAATAAGCTGAATTGGATGGCTAATATTTCTATGTGGCAGGATTAGTTGCTAATTTTACATAGAAGCTCTGATAATTTTTCAAAAATTTTTTAGATAGTATCTTACTTTTTTTTTGGCATTTATCAACATGCAGCTGCAAGTATATTTCAAAACGAAGCCGCTAGAGGCAAACAAACCTCAACCTCCCCCTCCAGCCAATGGTACTGCGGCGCCAGGTGCGCCTCCAAGGCCTCTGCCCCCACCACCTCATGCTCCACCACCACCACCCCCTCCACCACAAGGACTGCCAAATCCTCCTAGAGCCCCTCCACCTCCAGTGCCTGGTTCATTGCCACCTCCACCACCACCCATGGGAAATGGTCCTAGGCCTATGCCTCCTGGTGGAACTCCTATAGCCCCACCCCCACCTCCTGGGGGTAGTGGGACAATGGCAAATTTCACTCCTAGGCCTCCAACAATCCCTCCTCCACAAGGTTTTCCTGGTCAACAGATGCAGGGCCACCCACCCCCGCCACCTCCTAACATGGGACAGTAGGTCACCTGGCATGCAGTGTCTCGATAGGCTTATCTCTATGAAAGATGTATGCAAATTAGTGCATTTTTGAATCATTTATGGGTCAGATAAGTTAAAACTGGTAATTGGGTTGTTATTACCTGGGCAAAAAACACTCAAGAGTGTCCTCAAGGTGTATCTTTGTTCCAGTTCGTGCTACTTTGGCTATACATGTCAGTGCGATTTGCTCAGATAAGCCTATTGCTAAAGATCTGAACACTTGCAATGCGTTTTACAGCTCTTTTTTAACGGTCTTCAATGGTTGAAAGCGGTTATAGATCATTGATTTTGAAACAATATCAAAGTCTGCAAGTTCTGAGTTCAATGGAGGTAATATTCACGTCTAGGGAGCAGCACCGATTGAAGCTAATTTTTAAGCTGAGCTTCGAAAATGAATGAATTAAAGTTAAATGGTTTGGTTTTAAACATGGGAATTACATAGTTTTCTTTTTCATACATTGTTTTTAGACTGAGATCCAAGATCCAGAATCGATTAGCCTGCTACCCAACCGTATTTATACGCAAATTTTGAAATAGAAACTGGGGGTGAGAGATGAAGTTGAAAGTCTAACAGGTAGTTTTATTCATGCTCAAAATGGTTAATTGCTCACACATGCCCTATAGCCAGGAGCAAGTTAGAAAGTTGATAAATGTCCTTAAAAACTACTTTCAATTTCTTTGAAAACTCAACTTGTTTATTGTAATCAACTTAAAACGCATGTATACCAAAAAGAAGAAAAAGAAACTTATTTAAGGTGCAAAGAAGAGAACAGAAACAGAACAGGAACCGGCAACATATGCTCCGATGGTGTCATAAAACAGAAGAAAACAATAGCAGGGAACTATAACTCACTATAATACACGAAGATTAAAATCGGCCCCTACAAGCACATCTTTACAAGTACTTTACATCACTGGACATCACCATCTCCAACAAGTATTTCAGCATTCCCACTCACAGCATTGGGAACATTTGCCATCTTTCGAGAACTCACAAGAGGGGCACAATAGGGACCCAAAGCTCAAGTCAATTCTCAGTGGAATTTGGGGGAAATACCTTCTGAATAAAGTTCAAGAAGCGTTGCGAATAAAATGTGGGGTCCACAGCAGATATGGATACAGAATCAAACTGAAGAGATTTATAGGCATGTTCAATCTTCTTAGTCATGTTATATTCTTGCAAAATGTCGATGATACCAAGATACAGAACAACGTCATATGCTTCATGGAATGTGTTTTCTTCTTTTCCTGGAATCTGCTCAGCCCTTGCTGGCATGTTCACACCTAGCTGGATTTGGAGTCTGTTCAACAAGTGATAAAGAATTAAAAATTATCCCCCCCACCCCCCAAAAAAAAAATTGATTAAAAATCAAAATTCATTCACTGCAAGAGAACTCAATAGATAGCCAATTTATGCATAAATATTTGCATCACTTTCAATCCCTTGTCTCTTAGTTTAGACTTCAGAAAAGATTGCTTTTACAAAAAACAGAGCACAAAAGAACCTTTTCATAGCTATAGCAATAGGCAACAGATTTATTTTTCAGCTTTTCCAACATTTCTAGACGTAACTAACTACATATCTGTACTATCCCAGCTTTGTTCTGTTTCTATGATCCCTCCCAGCAGGGATTATACAAATCAAATACCCAAATCTACCAAGGCAACAATAAAGAAACTTATTCTTGGCCTTCCGACATTGCAAGAATGGAACAACACCATCATGAGGTGATAAGATATCATACCTTGCTGTACCAGGGAGAAGGAGATCTACTTCCTCGTCACCTGCAGCTGATGCTCGCAAACGTCTACCCCGTATATGAGAACCCGCAACAACACTATTGTCATCTGTCCCACGGGGGACCAATACAAGGCCTTGTGGGTAGTTGGAGATTTCATCCTCTTCTGAAATATGAACACCAAGGGATTTTGGAATCAGTCTGCTGTCCTTCAGGATGATGCAAAAGTCGTAGGCATCCAAGAAGTTGGATCAGATAATTTTGATTGCATAGACCAGATTCCACAGGTGTGAACTACCTACCATGCATAACATATATCTGGTTCTATCACTGGCCAATGATACTACGCACCATCTTAAAGTACCCAAAAGCTATTAAGGTCAAAATAGTAAGGAGTTGATTTGGTATCAACCTCATGTCTTATTTGATGTAGTTTGTTGTTTCAAATATGTCCTTAGTAGGGTACTTATCTAACCTCTTTATTCTGGGTTCTATCAGAGGTAAACTGATAGCATACCCATTGTCATGTATGTAAATGATTTTGGGAAAAATTGCGGTCTCATCGGTTTTTTTTTTTTTTTAAATTTGTAGTGTAATAAACTATATCTTCAATAAATTGTAATTCAATTTGTCAGTATGTAATTATTCTCTCTTTGCAGACTCTGCCACTCTTAGTCACCTGATCCCAATAATGCTTAAAAGAATTTTAAATCTTAAAATCCTGTTCAAAAAAATAAACAGAAAAGACAGTATACTATGTCAACCAGATTGAAGAAGCTAGAAAATACTACCAATAGAAGATCAAATTTTCATAATGCCCACCTTCCTCTGCAACACTTCCCAATCCATCTGCTGTGTTGTAGGACATGAGAGACCTCAAATGCTGAGGTGCTCGGTAATGCACACCAAGCAAAAGGCTATAGTCCATAATGCGTTGTGCTTCCAAAAATTTACTGTCAATCTCTATTTGCCTGCATAAAAATATATGTAAGTGTGATAAAATCATGCTCTGAAGGTAAACAAATTATATAGCAATGCTCTTTCAGTACGGTAGAAAAGAAACAATTTTGTATCTTGAAAACTGTCCATTTATGTTCTCAGAACTGGAAGGTAAACCAACTCTTGGACTAATAAAGAAATTATTGCAAAAATATTTTACTAAAAAAGGATTAATAGTAACATTACTCCCATGAAATGAACAATTCACATCACCAAGTGATACACCAAGAATATGTCAACTTCAAAAAGTAGGATAGTATTGACATAAAAGCTACAAATCCATCAGTTACCTTAATAAAGCCTCTTGCCAAGAAGGTTCCAAATAAAAGCAGTAGTTGAGATCCAAATCTTTAAGTGTTGTGTTCTCATCAATTTCAACATTGTCCGCGGAACGCCCTAGGGATGATCCTTTCAAGTCAAATCTTCTATGAATCCTTAACTCAGTGCAGAACATATTTCCCATCACTACAAAGCGAAACTGCAAGAAGGATACAGTTTATGGTTGTTAGCTTCTCATGATCAAAAGGCATTCCGCAATCTTGAAGGAACCTTTCATTACCTACCATGAAATAAGCAATGTAAAACATAGTCCCTAGTCAAAGTACCTAACAATAATTTTATTCAAGTGGATTCAGTGAAACCACCTTATTAAAGTGTATGGATTGAGGTAAAAAGCCCTCTTGCATAGGAAAGAACTGTACTGTGCTTATTACCTTTTGACCACTTGATGGTTTGATTCTGTGAAGACCAAAGAATTTTGTTATGAGTGTGTTCTCATATGACCTCACATGATGATGATAGTTCGGAAGCATTCTTAGAAGAACCTATAAGCAAGAACTCAGTTAATAAAACCTGCAATGACCAGGGAAAAACGAGCGACAGAAGAGGAACTAGAAACAGAGACAGAATGACATTGCCAATACATTGCAGTAAGGTATTGCTTTTTAATAAAGGAGCTTGAAAAGTAAAGAGTTGCATACTGTGACAAATGTCTATTGCAGAATTGACATGCACAGTTACGAGTTAGAGCAATCAGTGAGCATTATAGTATTTACTCGAGCTAGTTCCCAGAAAATATAAATAAACAAGGTAAAAATGGAGATTGCAAACCTTTACTTCGGATTTCCGGAGTGTCTTAATCATGAAACGGTCATCTTGAGACAGAAAAAAGATACTACCACTTTTCCCAGGAGAAGAAAGTTCTCTGAGAGCATCATTTCCGCAAATGGACATCATGTAGTCAGCAGCATCAATTTTGAACATCTCCCTTAAATTTCTGCAGTGAGTTTTGTACATGTCACATGGGAAACAAAAGTAGTACAATATCCACACAAGATAAGTTAAAAAAACAAAATGAAAGAACAAAGTTGCAGGCAATTTTTACTTTCTGAAAATGTATTCATTTAATAGAGAACTTTCTAAAGAATACCAGTGCATCACATAATACCCAAAGATGCAGCTTGTATAGGGTGCCAAAAGAATAAAACTGAAAAAATCATAGATAGATGTAAAGTGGCACTCCTGTAACATAGTATGTTCAGCTTTTAAGTAATGGACTGACACTAGCATATAGGATTTCAAAAGCTCTACATATCTTGCAAATAAGACTATTACTATTTATAAACATCAAAGTGCAGGAAAAACTTAATACTAGTAAATCTCTACAAGAGTCTGCCTCTCCACATAATATGTCTCTCAATTGGCAGGACATACATCTGACCAAAATGTCATTCACCCCAAAATTATCATCAATTTTACGGTCTATCAAAATATATTCTTTTTAAGAATAAAAACAATTAAAATTTAAAACACTTTCTTTTTAAAAGAAATATGCCAGTAGAAAGGTTTGATTTCTAAAAGGACATGTAATCTAAGTTGCAGATAGACCAAACTTTCAAACTGAACCATAGGAGCTCATTAAAATTCTGAAGATCTGAGAAATTCCCAGTGACTACATAAGAAAAAATATAATGAGTGCACACACAAATTCTCCATATTTTAACAAAATGGAGGTATCTCTAACCTGAAAACCATTGGGCAGTAATCTTTCCACTTAAAATCTTCTGATTGATGGGGTGGTGTCAATTGTGACCCTTCTTTAGGAAAGTTCATCCAAAAGCTTGCTCGGGGGCCAAAGTCTGATGCTCTAACTTCTCTTCTCTGTACAGGTGTAATTTTCCCCACAGTGTATCTGGCCACATCTAGCTCATATTCAGCAATAGATTTTCCAAAACAACGTGATTGCAAATTAAGTGAATTCCAGATATTGATTCTCCACCATGATAAATGTAATGTATCTTTCCGTGCATTCTTTATAAAGGATACAGAAATTTTAAATTACTATTAAGAAAAATTTTTATGTAGTAGCTGCAACTGATTCACAAGCACACATAAATAGTTAATCTATTATCCTGAACAGAGAAGGCCATTTAGATTCTTAGTTTATACTCATTCATTGAACCACTTCACACATCTCTTCTAGTTTTTTTATTAACATCTATAAGGACATTAAATTACAACAGCTGTTCAAACTCCAGTCTGAACAAACTATACAACGGGCACCAGAGAGAATAGAATTCATTATCACATGATGATTGCAAAACCAGTAATAAATTTTAGCACAGTAAACAAATGAGAAAATCAAGAGCCATAATTGTCTAATACAAGGAAAAGGGTAACTAAGCATAAAAGTTAAAACAAAGGACCAACCTGATTCCAAGCTGCAAACTGAGCATTAAATCATAACTTCTATGGCCTTTAATGATTGTTTCACCAGGCCTCTTAATATCTTTTGCTAACTTTTTTTGTCTCCGTTTTGCTCTTCTGGATGATGGTGAAAAACTATTATTTAATACAAGCTCACTAATTAAGACTCCTTGCATGTATTCACGTTCTAAGATTGGTGCATTTGTTTCGCTCCCCTTTTCTCCCCCTTCTGTAAAAGAATCAGATAACTCGAATGATGAATCGTGCCCAATCACTTTTTCTATAGATACCTCTAGACTCCAACGTCTTTCCAGGGAAACATTTCTGTTGCGAGACTGCTCAAGATTTAATAAGTTTCCTTCTGAGAGCTTATTGGAATTACGATGGGATACCCGGTTGCCACCAACCTTGATGCTTCCCATGTCTATAGAAGAAGCATGGTGGATATGTGCATGGACCTGCTTTCTCAAATCTGGTAACAATCCTCTTTTTCTGAGAGCATTGAGGTAAACTTCTTGAAGGGCAGGAAGCCGGCTGCTCTTTGGATAAAATGATCCTTTTCCATCTTTCAAACCCCGTGTCCAAGTTCCTACATAGAAACCACCATCACTCCAAGTATACACTCCAAATCCATGCATCATTCCATTTAACCAGCTTCCTTCAAAGGTGTCTCCATTTGTCCAAGTGAGAGTCCCTTTGCCTGACATTTTCCCACCTTTCATATTCCCTAGATAAACATTTCCATTGGCCCAAGTATATTTTCCAGGACCTTCTGTTGTTCCCTGGATCCAAGAGGCTTCAAACACATCTCCATTAGGATAAACTTGATATCCTAAACCATGTTTGAGATTCAACTTCCATCTCCCCTTATAAGTCAATTTGTTAGAGCCAATATATGTCCCTGTACCATGCATATAACCACCTGAGAATTCACCATCATAAACAGTTCCAGTAGGCCATTGTATTTTGCCAGTCCCATGCCTCATCCCACAGCTCCACTCTCCCTCATACACACAGCCACCTTGCCAAACATACTTTCCTCGACCTTCTGGTACATTGCCAAGCAATGACCCAGAATAAGAGTCCCCATTGGGAAGCAAGAGTTCCCCAACTCTAAATCCAGCAGTCTCAGAACTATGGACAGCATCACCATTAGTTAGTATAGAACCGTTTTCTATGTCAGTAATTGCATCAAGAGATTTTGTTCTTTCTGCACAAGAAAGTGCTCCTTCCACGTTTTCAACAGTGGCCACAGGACCAGACATGCATAATGCCCCAAAAGGTTACAGTTTCTTACAAGATAAATTATGTCAACTCCAAGGTTCTCATTCGAGGACAGATTACATCTTACTATAAGATTCTGATGACAACACTTTCGAAACTCTCCTTCCTTTGATCTAAGAATAAAAGAAACAATCAGACTATTCGTTAGTAGCAAAGCAAATTATTCCAAGAGCATAAGAAGACATTATACAACAGGTAAAACGGTGAAAAAAGTTCCTACTTCATGATGAATTCACATTGTAAAATCAAAAGAACTGTAAGCGAGTGCTTAATTGAAGCCTCTAACAGAGTAAAGTAAATTTTATATGGAAATCACACTCTAAAATCATCTACATACAAAAATAACACTTGAAAAAATTAAATTAATTAAATTTTCACAAAAATGAAGCTTTTAAATTCCCGATTCAATAACTACATAAGAAAACAAATAAAAACCAACTCCAAGCACAAAATTTTTAAAACACTACCTCATCCTTTAGCTCACTTTCTTCTCTACTCATTTACAACGACTACAAATCTTTCTAAATTTATTTACCAATGCTACACAAAAATCCATCGCCTAGCAAACAAAAATATAATTAAAGAAAATGAAAGACCAAAACTATTTTAACTTACATCACAAAAACAAAAAAGTTTCAAGAGATCAACAAAATCCACCAGTTTTTCTATCGTACATGAATCAACTCATCTGAAACTCAAACATTGAAGCATCATTACGGTTATACGTATATGTCGCATATTTGTTCGTAGGTACGTACAAAACTGAGGACAGAGAAGGCAGAGAGTACCTTTCAAGAAAAAGGAGAGAATCAACGACGAAAGCAAAAGTTGCAGCAAAGCAAAGAGACAAGAAACGGACTGTAACGAAGAAGTAGAAGTTTCGTTGCTGTTTTTAAAAGCTGACAATCTAAAACGCTCTCTCGCACTCTCTTTCTCTGGCGTTCGCTTTTGAAAATCAATCCTTTCGATGGTGACGATTTCGGTTCGAATCTCCAAGCTACAAACAAGAACCAAAACTCAGTAAGCAAACCGAAATGCAAAATATAAAAATAGAAATAAATTAAAATAAAATAAAATAAAATCAAGCACTGCGAGTGCGACCGTTACTGAAAAGACGACTTTACCCAATTCGCCCTTTGATTTTTGACAGTTAATGGTAATAATTGGCTTCTTAATTATAAGTGTATAATTAATTAAGAGTTCAGACGAGAATTAGTTTAATTTATTTAGAAGGCGATGATAACGTCGCTTGCGGATCGGCTGTAGCTCGCGTGTGAATTGAGTTTTACAGCGGCGAAGGTTTGACTTGGCGTGGGTGCCGCTTGATGGTGACACGGTGGCGGGGCCATGGTGTTTATAGGATTCCGCAAATGAATGTTTACAAATATAAAAATTACTAAAAGTTTATTTTAAAAAATATTTTTATTTAATGCACCAAAAATTAATACATTAATAATAATTATAATAGAATAAGTGGCTCTCTTACATTTACCTTAAATAAAATATTGACAAGTCTATATTGACAAGTCTTAATTCGTAAAGCTACTAATCTTTTTAGGCTGACGTGTGATGAGGGGAGCGTAATTAACCTACTCTGAACTGTATTCTAACTTTTCTCGCATTTTGGGGAAGCTTGGTGGACCTCCGTTTTCTAATGATGGGTTTCCAATGTGGGAAATTAGTTAGTGATGAGACCTTTTTATTACTATTATTTTTCAGTAAGTAAAAAGAATTGTAAAGATTGTTTTGTGGAAGATTAAGACCAAGTCTTTAATTAAACAAAGGTGGATTAAACTTAGTACGTTTTTGATTGGTCAGTGATTTTTTTAATGGGTTTCTAGGGGTACGATTAGCCACTGATTATCAAATCCTTTTTCCTGGTTGTCTTGTTCCGATTTTCAAAACTTAAATTGATGCAAATGAATGCTTAAGAGAAGAATGTGCTATGTGAAACCCAGTCATATTAGATATTCTCTCATAAGGTGTATCCGGTTGAACCTGGTTAGGATTACTACTGAATGATTAATAATGCTGGAGTACAAAGATTTTATAACCTTGTCCATTTAGTTAAACATATTTATTTATTTATTTTATTTACAATAAAATAAAAAAATAAAAAATTAATTAATAATGCCATATATATTTTATGATATTGTTAAATACACCATTAGTCTATACAATAATAATTCTTAATCTTTCCCTTCATATAAATCTAACACTAGATAAGCACACTAACTACATTAAAAAAGAAATTGAAGAGGGGAGGCTGCGGTTGTTGCTAATTATAATTAGAAATGGGAAAAGTACAATTGGCATTGGATTATTAGGTGGAAAGGTTCATGTAATCCAAATTAGGAATGCTGTTTTGGATTCCCTCTCCCACACAATCCAGTGGGAAAAAGGCGCTATGTTAGCTGTCCATAATTAGCTTCTTAAAATTTAGTATTATTATTTTTTTATTTAACTAATAGTTGAATGTTGTTCAACATGTAAGTTGCATTGGAAGATTATTTTTATCATGAGATATATTATAGTGTAAAATTAATAACCAATGACCATAATAGAAAGGGTAGTTGAAGAAAGTTCAACAGATATATTGTTTCGCTGGTCAACATTCATCTTATACTTTAAGGACCAAAACTTGACTTATCATAATTAATTAAATAATTATGTACTTAAAAAATTTAATGACAACTAGGAATAAAGTTTTCTAGTGAATTTGGTACTTGTCTTTTGAGGCAGTGGGTATTTCTGTTGGAAAACAGTAAAAAAAAAAAAAACCCACCATACATAAAATCAAATTGCTTTTTTCACTTTTATTAAAACAAAATCCTCTTCTTCCTTTTCTTTTTTTTTTTTTTCAAATGAAAAGCAAGGAAGAAAAGAGAGCAAAAAGAGTAAGTTGCAAGAAACTTCAATTACAAGCCTAATTTAAAGACATCAAAATGCAACTTTTAAGGAAATATGATTTATAAGTTGCAAGTGGACTAATTTCAATTTTGGTATAAAGAGAGTATTCAAGACTTTTTGTACCTTAAAATTTAATTCAGTTTAAAGGGGAAATGATTAATTGTACAAAAATGTTATCTCAGTAGAGTTGTTTGAAAAGTGTTGTAAAGAAAAGTTAAAACTCAAAAAGATGTAACAAAACGGTTTGATAATCTTTTAATTTATTTTTAATTAATTAAAAAAAATTCAACTTCATTAAACAAAATACAAATTTTAAAACCAGAGAAATAAATAAAATGAAATAATTTTATATAAATGAAAAAGAATAAAATAAATTAAATTAAGTGAAAAAACTGAACCAAATAAAAAAAATGAATCTGGAAACAAGATAATTATTCCCAAAATTTTTATATATTATTAAAAGGTAAAGTAAGAATACAGTGAAATCTTATTAAATATAGAGTCAAACTTTCACTAAAAAACAAGAAGGAAGTGGTGGAAGAAAAAGAAGAAAGAGCAGACATAATGAACATGAAGGTTTAATTTAATTCGTGTTACATATTGTTTGGGATGATATATATATATATCTTTGAGCATATTCTAAAGTAGTGAACAAGAATTAAGTTGTGGGGAAAGAAAAAGGTGGATGCTCGGGACAGATATGATAAAAGGTGAAAGGGCACTCAACTATATGTGTGTCTATGGCTAGTGCACGTGACATTCCTTCTTTTAATTCATCAATGCAATCCATGCAGCACATATATTTCCTGAAGAAAATGTTTGCCCCCATCATAGCATGTCTCATGTCCATTTCAGATTCATCTTTATGCTCTCAGAGACAATGTCTTTTTTGAGTAGAAAATATACTTATCCAGTATGTGCCGACAGGTACCAACTTTCTCACTTTCTGTCATATTTTCTTTTGGTGTGCTTTTTCTGTTCTGGCCTTTATCAAAACTTTGTAATTTCTGCTTATAATTACCTTCTAATTTCAAGAACACTTTCTTTATCTTAAAGTTTTAAAACAAGTATAAAATCTTAAAAGGAGTATGAACTATTCAAAAATATTTAAATAAATTCTTATTCTTTTATTATATTTAATTATATTTTTAATCAAATAAGTTCTTATAATTATAAATTATTTAACTGTTATTAATTAAAATGTCACTTATCGTTCTATATTATGTGATATTAACGTGACATGTTGAAATATTATAATGAATACAAATATGATAAGATGACATGATCATTATATTTTTCACCCTCCACTCAGTATTGTATCAATGTTATGTGAGTATAAAATGAATATTTTTATATAATATTATATATATTTAAATTAAATTTAAATTAATATTATATTATATTTTTTTATTTAAAAGAGGAGAAATTTAAACACGATTCTTTGGACATGAAATATATATTGAGCCTAAGCCAAATATTCAGATGCTACATATTTTAAAATTTTTAACAGGTGACCAACCCTTTTATTTGTCAAGGTTCCTAATTGGCCATTGTATTGACCATCCTTAAAAAAGTTGGAATGGAAATCGACCACATCTTAGCTTTCCAAGGAAGCCTTAGAACTTAGTTGAAGAATTGGTACCTACCAAAGAGATTATGCCTTTTGGATGATGTTTCCTTCAAGTTGAAAAATAATGTGGCAAAAGCACATGGCTTAATTGAGAGACTGTAAAAATTGGGTCGGTAGCCGGTGATTAAGACAGGTGAGACTATATAGAAATAATGCTAATGGGGCCAAAACCTCCTCTCAAATCCAGCATTCCACTGCTATGAATCACCTTATGATTATTATGAATTACTATATGATATTTGATGAAAATAAAAAAGAAAAGAAGTCGGTCAATCAATTACTACCTTAATTAATTAGTGAGCATATCTTGTCATTTTCGAACTATTTTCCAATTACTCCATTTCCAACTTGAGTGACCCTCTTGTTTCACGCCGGCGACCGACCATTTCCATTGTTGACATTAACTGTTCGTTTAATAATTCTCTTTCTTGTCTACCTCTTAATTTGAAATATGTTTTAAATTGCAACTATCAGTATTTATTATTAGTTTTTTCTTTGTGAAATATCTATGCATCTGATACATAGTGGTTGTCTAGCTAGCAATATGAGCTCACCTTGTGAAAATATCGTATCAAATTTCATTGTCACTGCCCTACAAACACAGCCCAAAATTTTCCCTTGGCTGTTTTTTTTTGTTTTTTGAATTATGTACTTTCTTTCTCTATCACTACTAGAAAAATTATGAATTAGGCACAATCCAAAACTATAGCCTGTTATCTATGCCATCATGGGGAATGGTTAATTGACTTAATACTTTTTGGATTCAAGAGTGAGCATTAAAGTAAAATTTTGAGATATGTGAGTTTACTGAGTACTTATATTGTGTTTTATTTTGATTACATATTCAAGATTAATGTCAATCATTATAGTGAAAATAAATGAACTTATCAATTAAATTATTTCACGTGTTGATCTTAGATATATTATTGTTAGTGGAGATATTATATGCTTTTTTCCTTCAAATTATATGATATATATTTTTTATATTCACACAATTAATTAATGCTTTAGACATGACTTCTTTTCGATCTTTCTACTTTCTAGCAGCCTAGATGAAAGAAAAAGGAGCATTTTCTTTGTCCGTTGCTCACGTATAACGTAATCCAACGTCCCATATGGAAGCTTAACTTTGTACATGACGATGGTTTTGTGTCGTAACGTGCGGGTCCAGGAACCCGACCGCCAGACGTGAATGTGAAAACTCACTAAAAAATTAAACCAGGAGTCGCCACCAATCTTTTTTTTTTACTAGGTGCGATTGGCCACCTATTGACTCGATTTTAATCGATGCAAACTTAAATTAATTTTAAGTCCACCGAAAAGAACCTTAAACCGATCTACAATTTTCTGGATCTAGGTTCGGGAGTACGGTTACGCCCGGGAAAGGATTAGCGCCCCTCGGACGCTCGTTCCATGAACGGTACCATTTTTAGATTATCCTATTGGGCTTTAATTTTAATTTCACTAGATTTCCTTAATTATTATTTTTATTTTATCTCCTATTTAACCTAAAATGGAATGCAAATGAGTGGCGAGATGAAATGCATGGCGTGAGATAAAAAAGCCGGACAAATAACCTTTTATCGAGGATATTTTCCGAATCCACCCATCATACTGGTGGGACTCGGGATATTCTCTCACCTAGGGAATTATTCGAGAAACTCGCCTTCGCAAATTCGACGAATAATTCCCGTCTTCGGGGTCATCGTACATTTTCTTTTTAAAATAATATTTTGTGCATAATGGACCTAATTCGGGCAAAAGCCTTTTATTAAAGATGGTTCTTGAGCCCTCCCATCATACTGGTGGGACCCGAGGACATCTTTTCACCTAAGGAACTTTTCGAGAAATACCCGCCTTCGCAGGATCCCCGAAAGATCCCATCATCGGGGCTTAAACTCGAAAATAAAAATATTAATATGCAATGATATGTATGATGCGATATGTATATGCTATGCTAATACAATTATTTATTTTTTATTATCATCAATATTTTTTTATCTTATTATATTTTATTATCATATTTCCTATTCTTATTTCTTATTATTACTATTTTTTATCTTTATCTTTACATTTTTATGTTCTAAGTTCTTATGTTTTCCATTTATACTTAGACAAATTGCTTATAATTCTATATTATTTTAGTAAGCAAAAATTATATATTTTTATTATACTATTTTTTATTTTATATATATTTTTTATATTTTTATTATTTACATTTTTTCATAAGCAGTCTTTTATTCAAACCTAATGCCTAAGATCTTACTTCATATGTATACTATTATTATTTTATTTTTTTTATCTTTATCTTCACATTTTTTATAGTTTATGCCACTTAATACTCAATACTTAATTTTAGATTAGTTATTTTTATTATTTATTTATTTATTTAATGTCATGTATATTATATTTCCGTAAATTAATTATTTATCATATGTTTGAATTGTTATTACTTTATTATTATTTATTACTTATCATTTATTTTTATCAAGTAATTTTATCAAGTAATTTTTTTTGTGTAATCAAGCTCTTTATTTACTAAGGATTTCGGAATCTTGAAATCGAGGCCCTCCCATCATACTGGTGGAGCCTTGATTCGGATCCCGAGCCTAGGGAACATAAACTCGGGATTGCGACTTCTCGCATCTCGATCGATTATCCCATCATCGGCCAATTGTTTTATTAATTATATATATGTATATATTTTTTTAAAAGGGTTAACTTTCTAATATTGATTCTCATACCTATTTTATTATTTTAATGCTTAATCTAATAATTTTTAATTTAATCTTTTAGCCTACCATTTGTTTCATTCGTTTATATTATTATTTTATTATCATTGTTTTTGTTATTTACCTATTTTTTTATATATTTTCTATTTTAATGATTTTGATTTTTTTTTACTTATTATTATTATTTTTAATTTATATTACCATGTTATTATACTATGTCCCCATTATTTTACTAACAAAAGACTACATTAAGAAAATCATCATAACTATCACAAACAAAAGCCCAAGATTTAAAACTTACCCAAGATTCAAGCCCAACTTAGCCCAGTATGCATCAGTCTGGCAGAAAGCCCGTGAGCGTACCCCAAGTATTCAGCCTTCCTGAGCCAAAACGCAGTCGTTTTGAATGCCCTTGAGCTGCCCAATCGTATTCCCCAAAACGACACCGTTTAACTTTAAACTCTAACTATAAAACCCCTTTTTTCTTTCTTTTCTTCCCATTTCTTCCCTTCACTTTCTCTCTCTACCCACAAACTCTCTAACTTCTCTCTACACTCTTCCTCCGCTGGATTTCTCCCCCTCCCGCCGGCGAACTCCCCTTGGCCGCCGATCTGTCAGAGGACCCACGTCGACGGACTCCTCCCGCCGGCGCGAACCCCTCTAGCGTCGATCGGGTGCTGCTACTCCCTTCCCTGTGTTGGATACGGTGGAACGACGGTCGGGCTTCCTTGACCGCCGATCTGTTGGAGGACCCACGCCGACGAACACTTCCTGCCGGCGTAAACCCCCTTGGCACCGATGCTCCTGCTTCTCACGCCGGCGAACCTCCCTTGGCCGCCGATCTGTCGGAAGACCCACGTCGATGGACTCCTCCTGCCGGCGCAAACCCCCTTGGCGTCGATCGGGTGCTGCTGCCCTCTTTCCTGTACCGTGTACGGTGGAGCGTCGGTCGGGCTTCCTTGACCGCCGATCGCCGGTCGACTTTTGGCCAGCCTCTCAACTACCGTCGGTCGGCCTCTCAACTACCGTCGGTCGGCATCTCCCCATTGCACATTTTCGTATTTTTTGAAAAGAAAAAAGAAATTTCTTGGGTTGTTCTGGCTGCTAGGCAAACTTAGGGTGTCTTTTTTTTATTGTGGTTGCTCTCCATTGCTTAGAAAGCTGGTAGTTTTTTTGTTGCAGGTTCTCCCTCTCTCCGGATGCTACAGTGCCCCCTCTCCTTTATACCCGATTCTCGGGTTCTGGAGGGGGCACGCCCCATTGCCTTGTCCCTGGGCACCCAGGGGCAAGTTCCACTATCCTGCCAGACGCGAAAAATTCGCGTCTGGCAGGTGAGAGAGGTGCCTGGCAGGGTGCGTCCGCACCCTGCCAGTCGTACCTCTCTCCCCCTTTTTTTTATTTTTCATTTTTTATATATATATATATATATTTTTTATATATTTTTAATTTAGTGTCTACAGCTGCCCCTCTTTGAGCTTTTCGAAAATTCGAAATAGTGCAAAGACGTAGACACTGTATTTGACTAAACTCTTTAATTCTCTTACCAAATTTTTATTATATATATATATATATATATAGTTTAAATAAATTCCTCAAAACTGAGGCCACAAGACTTTTAAAATGAACTCCTCAAAAATGAGGCAACGAGACTTTAAAAACGAACTCCTCAAAAATGAGGCAACGAGACTTTAAAAATGAACTCCTCAAAACTGAGACACTAAAACTTCAAAATGAACTCCTCAAAACTGAGGCAACGAGATTTTAAAAATAAACTCCTCAAAACTGAGGCACTAAAACTTCAAAATGAACTCCTCAAAACTGAGGCAACGAAACCTTTTTCCTTTTTTGAAATGGTGAAAAATAATCAATTCCTCATCTGAAATTCATATAATTTTAAAGATGAATTTCCCTCTTTTTCAATTACTTTAAAATTTTGAACATGTCAATTCATCTTCATCAGTTTCCCTTTTTTTAGTGTTTTTAGAGCCTTTTCTTTGATCAATGGGGGATAAATCGATCACATTTCTGATCTCTCGTCTTCCTCAATTCATTGCTCATAACTGTTTTCTTCTTCTATCATATGCATGTTCCAATCACACTTTACATTTTAACTGTGCTCCATTCTATTGCTAATTCCATTCCTTTCTTTCCCTTCTTAGACTCCATTTCATTCACTGTCAATTATGATCCTTTTTTCAACATATTGCAAACATTTCTTACTTTATCATGCTCTTTATTAAGTATCATTCTAATTTTATGGCAAATGCAATGCAATGTACTCATATCTCCTCTTTTTGGCAGAATGGAAATGAGGGCATTGTTGGGAGTGAAAGGCTATTTTTCATTAGAAAAAAGTGAAGTTTCTACAATCAAGTATAATGACAAGGAACAAGGGAAAATTGATTAATACAAACGGGATACAGTCCTTTCTTAATGACTGTTTCGATAGATATTAACAGTAGTCTCAAAATTTCATCCCGATATAGGCACATTTGTCAGCTCCCTTGTCTTTTGCATGAACATCTCGGATCATGATCTTCACCCTTTCTGTGTTAAGCTTTTGTAGTATTTGGACCTTTTTCGTGTCTAGACCGCCCTTTCGGGTTTTCGCCCAAAACACATCTCCCAAATTCAAGCTGCCTTTTCAGGTTTTCAACTTGAAAATTTTCTTCTTTTTTCTTTTTTCCTCTTTTTTTTTTTTATGCAAAATATTTCTTGACAGCATCGGCATTCACCGGGTTGGAAAACTCCCTTCCATCCATCTCTGTCAAAATTAGTGCTCCTCCTGAAAAAGCTTTCTTTACCACGAATGGTCCTTCCCAATTCGGTGTCCATTTCCCGCGAGGATCATGCTGGTTCGGGAGAATTCTTTTCAATACTAATTCTCCTTCTCGGAACTGTCGAGAGTGTGCCTTCTTGTTATATGCCCTCATCATTCTCTTTTGATATAACTGCCCATGGCAAAGTGCTGTCAACCTTTTTTCTTCTATGAGATTCAATTGCTCATAACGAGCATTAACCCATTCGGCTTCTTCCAACTGTACTTCTTTAAGGACCCGAAGGGAAGGAATTTCCACTTCAATTGGCAAAACTGCTTCCATCCCATACACTAAAGAGAACGGTGTAGCTCCCGTGGAAGTTCGGACTGTTGTGCGATAAGCATGCAAAGCAAAAGGTAACTTCTCATGCCAATCTTTGTATATATCTGTCATCTTTTCAATTATCCTTTTGATGTTCTTGTTGGCTGCTTCCACTGCTTCATTCATCTTTGGGCGATAAGGTGTTGAATTGTGATGTTTGATCTTGAACTTGGCACAAACCTCTTTCATCATCGAGCCATTGAGGTTACTAGCGTTATCCGTGATGATCCTTTCCGGGAGACCATAGCGACATATTATTTCCTTTTGGATGAACTTACATACCACTTTCTGGGTCACATTGGCATAAGATGCTGCTTCTACCCACTTAGTGAAGTAGTCAATTGCCACCAGAATAAATCGATGCCCATTTGATGCCTTCGGGGTTATCAACCCAATCACATCCATGCCCCACATTGAGAATGGCCATGGTGATGCCAATACATGCAGTGAATTAGCAGGGGTGTGGATTCTGTCCGCATATATCTGACACTTGTGACACTTTCGAGCGAAGTCTATACAATCCTTTTCCAACGTGAGCCAGTAATACCCTGCCCTCATGACCTGTCTCGCCAACTTATGTCCACTTGCATGTGCTCCACAAACTCCTTCGTGAACTTCTTCGACTATTCTCCGAGCTTCGGTTGAATTCACGTATCTCAAAAGCGTTTGATCCCTACTTCTCTTGTATAAGATGTTCCCATCCAAGAAGAAATTCATTGCCAACCTTCTAATGGTTTTCTTATCATTTTCTGAGCTTTGATCCTGGTACTGCTGAAATTTGAGATAATGCACAATATCATGGTACCACGGTTTCCCGTCTATTTCTTTTTCTACACTAGAGCAGTGCACGGGACACTCTCGAAGATTAATCATGATGGGTTGGATCTCGACATTGGTACCAACTTTGAACATTGCCGCCAGCGTGGCTAATGCATCGGCCATTTGGTTCTCCTCTCGGGGCAAATGATTGAAGCAAATTTCATCAAAATTTTCAATCAGCTTTGATACATACTTGTGATACCGAACTAACTTTGAGTCACGTGTTTCCCATTCTCCTCGCAACTGATAAATAACCAAAGCAGAGTCCCCATACACTTCCAAAATGTGAATTTTTCTCTCGATTGCTGCTTGAATGCCCATGACACAAGCTTCATATTCAGCTACATTATTGGTGCAATAGAAGTTGAGTTTAGCTATAACGGGATAATGATCTCCTTCTGGTGATACTAACACGACCCCTATGCCATGCCCCAAGGCATTCGAAGCTCCGTCGAAAAACATCTTCCAATTCTCTTTCTCTGATTCCTCCCCACTTGTTTGACATATTGACATCAAGTCCTCATCTGGAAACTCAAATCTATTGGTTCATAATCCTCTTCCACCCTTTCTGCAAGAAAATCTACGATTGCACTTCCTTTGATAGCTTTCTGGGACACATATACAATATCATATTCAGACAATAACACTTGCCATCTTGCCACTCTACCTGATAAGGAAGGTTTCTCGAAGATGTATTTAATTGGGTCCAACTTTGCAATGAGCCAAGTGGTATGATATAGCATGTACTGCCTGAGTCGATGCGCTGTCCATGCTAAAGCACAACACATCTTTTCCAACGAGGAATACTTGGACTCGTATTCAGTGAACTTCTTGCTCAAGTAGTAAACTGCCCTTTCTTTCTTACCAGTTTCATCATGTTGCCCTAACACACATCCCGTGGATCCTTCATTTACCGTTAAGTATAAGAGGAGGGGTCTCCCGACCACAGGTGGTGCCAATACTGGCGGACTCAACAAATATTCTTTAACTTTGTTAAAAGCAACTTGGCACTCCTCATTCCACGCCCCCGGATTGTGTTTGCGAAGGAGTTTGAAGATCGGGTCACATTTGAGTGTGAGTTGTGATATGAACCGGACTATATAATTTAATCTCCCCAAAAATCCTCTAACTTCTTTTTGCGTCTTGGGAGGGGGCAAATCACGGATTGCTTGAACCTTATCTGGGTCAACTTTTATTCCTCTTTCACTGACGATGAAACCCAGTAGCTTTCCTGAAGTGACTCCAAAAGTGCACTTTGCCGGATTTAATCTGAGCTGGAATTTCCGTAACCTCTTAAATAATCTTTCAAGATTAGTCGCATGGTCCTCTGTTTTGCGAGCTTTTACAATCATATCATCCACATACACCTCAACCTCTTTGTGCATCATATCATGGAAGAGAGTCACCATAGCTCGCTGATAAGTTGCCCCGGCATTCTTCAAACCAAATGGCATTACCTTATAACAAAAGGTCCCCCACATAGTTATGAAGGTAGTTTTCTCTCTATCCTCTGGTGCCATCTTAATTTGGTTATACCCTGAAAAGCCATCCATAAAGGAAAACATGGAGTGGCGGGCAGTATTGTCAACAAGGGTGTCAATGTGGGGAAGAGGAAAATTATCTTTTGGGCTAGCTCTATTCAAGTCTCGATAATCCACACACATTCTCACCTTCCCGTCTTTCTTAGGAACTGGGACAATATTTGCAACCCATTCAGGGTACTTAGCTACTTCCAAGAATCCTGCATCGAACTGCTTTTTCACTTCTTCTTTAATTTTCAACAACATTTCAGGTTTCATTCTTCTCAACTTTTGCTTAATCGGTTTGCATTCAGGTTTCAAAGGCAGTTTATGGGCTACAATGTCTGTGTTGAGTCCTGGCATATCTTGATAAGACCATGCAAACACATCTACATATTCATGAAGTAGCTTTATTAGTTTTTCTTTTTCCATTGACACCAACGTCACACCAATTCTAACTTCTTTCTTATTTTCTTCATCTCCCAAATTAATTGTTTCAAGTGTCTCTTGATGTGGGACAATTTGTCTCCCATCCTGTTCTACTAGTCTTAACAAGTCCGGAGTTAAATCATAATCCTCCACGTTTTCTGTATTGTCAAGTTCACTGACACTTGTACCTTTTTCAAAATCAACTTCAAAACCACTGTCATTATCATCTTTGCATTCATTATTTGGAATCCTGGAAGGTAAAGGGAATTGAAATATGTAGAGCTATTATATAGGTAAATAGTTAAAATAAAGGGATCAAATGACACTAATGGTAATGATTAATTATGAGAAGAGATATGAGAAATGCACTACGCATGTCAATTTATTAAAATGATAAATGATAAAAAGCCCGATACATAAAATTCCAATGCTTTTGGGCATAAGCATGGATGTTTAGTTTGCATTACTTTGAAATTGAATCATAAGTGACTGGTAAACTCATGGTAGTCCAGTTGCTCAGCTTTAGATTCGGTGGCCCGAGGTATGTAGTAGGAATCTCATCCACATTTCCTGGCTGTTCTTCACCTTCCTCCGTTGCACATATTGATAAATCAGAAAAGGTCCCTCCTAAAGCTGACACTGATTCTCGGTTCCCAATGGTGAGTGATTCAGGAAAGATGCAACCTCCAGATCGGAATGTCTTGTAAAGGTGAGGATATGTCATTCCTCGAACTTCCAACTCATGCCCCTTAAAGCGAGCCAGCCTTTTCTTTCTTCTTTCGGCTATCATTTCTTCTCTTTCCTTCTTAGTTGGCTTGTACCCCAGGCCAAACCTTTCTTCATTTTTGGTAGTACGTATGGGACTTCTAATGCCTTGTAGTTCTTTTCCCAATCCTGCCCCTGCTCGATATCCTTTTCCTAATATCTGACTGACAACCATCTTGGTGGTTTTGGAAAGCCTCGGAATAGGCGGTGTGGTTCCTTCTCCCACATACGTGGTGTTAACGAACTCGAAGGATCGAAAGGAACATTCAGGCACTTCTTCCGCCGCTTCCACGTAAGGCGTATCTGCTGGCTTGCTTATGAGTAAGTCCTCTTCCCCGTTAACACAGACAATCTTCCCTTCCACGATGAACTTGACCTTCTGATGAAGAGATGAAGGTATGGCCCCAGCCATGTGTATCCAAGGTCTTCCCAACAAATAATTGTATGAAGGAGCAATATCCATAACCTGGAATTCAATGGTAAATGTACATGGGCCAATTTCTACCGGTATCTCAATGTCCCCTACTACTTCTCTCCTTGTTCCATCGAAAGCTCTTACGATCATCTGACTCTTTCGCATGTAGGACATGTTGATGGGTAAACGGGCCAAGGTCCTCATGGGCATCACATTTAAGGACGATCCGTTGTCAAGCAGTACCTTTGCGACGGTACAACCTTTACACTTGGTGGTGATGTGCAAGGCTTTGTAATTTCCTCTACCTCCAAAAGGGATTTCTTCATCGCTAAAGGATATTATGTTACCCACCGAAATGTTCCCAACAATGTAGTCCAAATTTTCAACTGAGATATCATGATCCACATATGCTTGGTTCAGAATCTTCATCAGAGAGTTCCTATGTGGTTATGAGCTGAGGAGCAAAGATAGTAGTGAAATACGAGCGGGCATCCGGTTCAATTGCTCAACTACATTGTACTCATTATGTTTGATGAATTTGAGGAACTCGGCAGCTTCTTTTTCTGTCACCGATCTTTTTGAGCCATCTATCGATTCCGGAGGTTGTACCTCTTCTCCTCTAGGACTTTGCTCTTTTTCCTTTCCCTTCTCATTCTTGAGATTCTCGAATGCTTCCGGTGAATAGCAGCGTCCGCTGCGGATAATCCCTCCAACACCAGTTATATTGGCAGCATCATCTTGAGATTCAGCTATCCATTTCTTCGCTTTCGAAACTTGTACATTGCAGTTGTAGTTCCATGGGACAGCTTTGTTGTCTTTGTAGGGGAAGGGTTTAGGGACTTCGATGATCATCTTGGCACAGTTTTTGTCCTCCACAAACTCTCCTTTTGGTTCGTAGAAAATGGTCAAAGGTTTTATCTTCATGGGGTGAGTGGACTCCTTGGATATCATGTTTACTGCTGACTCTGAAGCTTCCGTATAAAACTCGATCTTTGATTCGTCCATCATTCTTTGCACTTCCTTCCGGAAAGAACTACAATCCTGGATTGAATGTCCCACACATCCTTTGTGATACAAGCAACATAATCTTTGAATATCTAGCGAGTCCTTCACATTAGGACATTCAGGCCACACCTCGAGCATATCGGCTTTTACCAAGGCTTCAAATACTTTCTCCATGGAGGTTTCCACTTCCCGAATGTTCCTTTTGACATAGACCTCCCTTTCGATCGCATTTACCCCTGCCCCAGCATGATTTGGCAGTCTGTTCTGTCTTTTTTTCAAAGTTCAGGATTCCTGCCTTGGATCAACCCTTGCACCTTATGCTTGAATGCCGTGCAATTCTCAATCGAGTGACCTTCGATTCCATAATGATAATCACAATGGGCGGAAGTGTCATACCATCTCGGGAACGGAAGTTTTAATGGCTCTATGTATAAGGGTGCTACTAGATGGTTTGCAACTAACTGAGTGAAGAGTTCAGCATAAGGGATTGGGATTGGGTCAAACTGCACTTTCTCTTACTTGTTTCGCCATCCTCTTGATTCACCGGTAGTATGGTTGTTTGAAGGTGTTGTTTGTTGTGTGGTTGAAGCTGTAACAGGTGTGGAAGCAGGTGGGTAAGGTGTCCGTTGGATGGGATTATATGGGTACGGGTTAGGGAAGGCATTTGGCATAGGTGGGTATGGGTATGGGCTTTGTGAAGTGTTGTGCACAGCTGGGTAATAGGGGTATGGTAGGTATGGCTGGTAAGGGTTGTATGTTCCTCCTTGGTGTTGTCCTGAAGTAATGGCTTGGGCTTCTCCTTCTTTCCTCTTGAAAGTTCCCCCTTTCCTTGTGTTTGCCATATCACCTCCTTCTATCTTCCCTTACTTAATGGCAGTTTCTATCATTTCTCCCGAAATCACCATATCAGCAAAGTTCTTTGTGGCACTACCAACCAATCATTCATAGTAAGGGGCTCGCAAGGTGTTAACAAACATTACAGTGGTTTCTTTCTCAGTCAATGGTGGCTGAACTTGAGAGGCCACATTCCTCCATCTTTGAGCGTATTCTTTGAAGCTTTCAGTGGTTTTCTTCTCCATGTTTTGTAAAGAAAGGCGATCCGGAGCCATATCTGTAACGTGCTTATACTGAGCTACAAACGCCCAAGCAAGGTCTTTCCATGTGTGGATTCGATTGCGGTCCAGTTGGACGTACCATTTTGCTGCAGCACCAGTAAGGCTATCTTGGAAGCAATGTATCAAGAGTTTGTCATCATGAGCATATGCGGCCATCCTTCTACAATACATGGTGATATGTGTGACCGGGCACTTGGTTCCATCATACTTCTCAAAGTCTGGAACTTTGAACTTTGGGGGTATAACCACATCTGGAACCAGACAAAGCTCAATTGCATCCATAGAACAATACATTCCCATTCCTTCTACCATGCGCAGTCTTTCCTCAAAAAGGTCAAATTTTTGATGAGTATCGAGATTATCTTTCGATTCAACGGATCCACATTTGAGCTTCTCTTGTTCCTTTGGATCATCCAGATCAGGTACAGAGATGGGATCTAAAGGACTTGCCCCTCCAATTGGCCTTTGTTGAGCATAAGTCGGTGGTGGTCCTATTGGCATCCCAAAAAATGGATATTGACCCACGGATGGCATGGGAATAGAAGCATTCCTTGCAGGTGGAGGTGTAAATCCTGGTGGATACACGGGGTCTGTATTGGTTTCTGTCTGTTGAACGTCTTCTGGTGTACTAGAACTCCCTGCCGCTTTCTTTCCTTTATCTGTAGATATTAACTCCAAAATTTTTGATAACTGACCCATGATTTCTTCTTGCTTCTTCTCAATCTTATCCATCCTCTCTGAATGCTCGTCCCCCATGATCTTAGAACGGGCTCTTGTGTTGTATCTGTGAAGAATTTGTTTTTCTGGAATTTTGTTCTATTAGTTCAAGGAATAAGTTAGAATTTTATATTGAGTGCATTATTATTTATTATTTTTATCTGAATCATGCATTATGATGCAAATGAAATGTATTTGAATAGGAAAAATATTGGCCATCCAACATTTACCATAAGAAAATCCGCATCCATAAAACTTAAATATCCAATTACATCATTGTCTGAAACCATCCATAACTATCAAAAAGAAAAACCGACTTTGTCATATTGATCCCTAACCATCTTGAGATGACTGATCAACCGCTCACTCAATTCATCTTTGGGAAGGATCTCTCGCCTGAGTTCTTCGGTCTTGTCTGCCATTACTCGAGCTCTAAATGCCACTTCTCTCATCTGTCTCAGTATCCATTGCATCTCAGCTTCTTTCCTTTGAAGGCTTTGTGTGCATGAATTGTTTCTTTCCCTCATTTGGAAATATTCTTGCCTTATTGCTTCATACTGTGCCTTATAGCCTTCCATGACAGTTTCCAACATGTCGCAGTCATTTTTCAACTCTTGGATGGTTTGTCCTTGTCTTCGTACCTCGTGCTGCAAAACATTGTTGGCACTTTGGAGTTCTTGTATTCTGGTCAACAGAGAAGAATTTGCCACGCTCACTTCCTCAAACTTGCTTTGCCACTCATCCCGCTCTTTCAAAGCCACCCGTACCTTTCTTAAAGTCTCTTTCTTTACTTCTTCTAGCTCATCCTCATGTCTTCGCTTCATATTCATCATCTCCTTTTCAAGTCTTTTCCTCGTTAACTCACTCTCCAACAGGACGTCTTGAGGTTCTGGGTTTACGGGATGTTTGGATGGATTCTTCGGGGGATGTATGACATTTTTCACCCTTTGGTCATGCCAAGTATGATATCCTGTGGTGACTTCATCAGTAACCCTTCCCTGATCTACTCGGCAAGTTTTCTTCCAGTCCTGAGCAATTTCCTCAATTCTCTTTAGCGTCTCTGGCTCTCCATATGTAAACTCTAACTGGTCGAGCTGGTGAGTCATGGGCACGAACTGCTCAGATCTGAACTGTCTCCGTACCATTATTGGGGCATAGCTGATGGCTCCCCAAGGTCCCATCAGTGGTACCCATGGCTTATCCCCACATTTATACATTACTTGCATTCGTGGCATCCATAGAGCTCTCCAAGTCACTTCAATGCTCATTAACCTCTGGAGCCTTGCGACCCACTCTTCTTTCCTTTTATAGTCGGGCCATTCACTTTCGCAGAACTCAAGGATAGGACAACTCGCAGACAGATAAAGCTTTCGAAATTTGCTCTCTTTGCATTCGAAGTGGCTTTTGATCCATATGGTTAGGAGTTGAGCACATCCAATGAATCGTCCCTCACCTTTGCGTCGACAGAAATTCAAGGATATGAAGGTTTCAGCTAAGATGGATGAGGCCGGGTTGATGCTCCTTGTCACCTGATCAAAGAAGTCTATGACTGACACCTCCACATGACCTAGAACCTTCGGGAAGACCACTAAGCCGTAAATTGCCATCGCAAAAGCCAAGAGACCTTGTTCATCCTCCATGTGTTTTTTAATATATCCGTTCAAGAAACTCCACGGAAGGCATTCTGTGTCTCATTTCTTTTTCAAATGCTGATCCACTTCTACCGTAGTCATTCCTAACAACTTGGCCAACTTTCGTCGGTGTCCCGTCTTCTGGGCCCTCCAATAGATCTTGTCAGGCTACATATGGTCTATCCGGAGCAGAGAGGAGTACTCTTCTATGGTAGGGGTCATGTCCACCTTGTTAAAGACAAAGCAACGATATGAGGGATCCCAAAACTGGACAATGGCTCGGAGCATCTGGTCATCGACTGGTACATATAGGAGCCATGCAATGTGTCCATACTTGTTCTGAAAATTATCTCGGTGAGCACGTCTCCATTGTTCCCAAATTCCTATCATCTCTGTAAAGTCATTCTGCTGAAGATCCAAGTGAACTCTCTCGGGTAAAATTGAGATATGTCCTTGGGTCAAACAGTCTCCTTTTTCCTATTGAATCTGCCTTATCTGTAACTCTATCTCATAGTCATTTCTGTATATGTTGAGCGGGCCTGCTGATGACGATGCCATGGATATAACTGGGATCTCTTAGGTTGAATGTTGTGTAGCCAATATTCCTCCTATATGCAATTACGATGTATGCAAATGAACATGTAACATGCGCATGACAAGCAAAATAAACTTAAGTTAGTATGGTAAAAAGAAATAATGGAATGTTAAAAATAATGAGAGAATAACAAGCAATATCATGGGTATTATTGTCTACTCTATGATACTTTATTATCTCGGGGCATAATTTAAAATAGAGGGAGTGAAAGAAATTCCTTCATGTGTACCTATTTATAAGGTATATTCTCACGGGTATGGCCCTTTCTAAGGTTAAGCTGCTCTCGGTACTCTATATGCTGAGCGGGGTTTATAAACAGAGCTAAGGTTCCCAAATCGTTCCTCACTGTCGTCCACACGGACTAGTAAGGCACCCCGGTCCTCACCCATTACAGGCTTCAAACGGACTAGGTTCGATTTGAGTGGGAGTCTTCACTAGCCCGTGCGGAGGTTATCACCTCACGAGAGCGTAGCTACTAAACTCCCTCTTAAAAAGGACATAACCCGGGTGGAGGGTTTATGCATGAATGTAAAATGTGCTGTGTGTGTGAAGGAAATCATTAATTCAAAGTAACAATCTCACATCCCTCTACCTTAAATCCCCACAAGTATTAGAAGCAATAAAGTAATAAATGCGAAATAAACTAATGTACCAAACAAAGTATGCAGTACAAATCATTAATATTAAGAAAACAGTGAATTATTTAAAGCCTTGGATAACCGATTATTATTTTTTATGGCTCGACTCTCTAGGTCCCCAGTGGAGTCGTCAGCTGTCGTAACGTGCGGGTCCGGGAACCCGATCGCCAGACGTGAATGTGAAAACTCACTAAAAAATTAAACCAGGAGTCGCCACCAATCTTTTTTTTTTACTAGGTGCGATTGGCCACCTATTGACTCGATTTTAATCGATGCAAACTTAAATTAATTTTAAGTCCACCGAAAAGAACCTTAAACCGGTCTACAATTTTCTGGATCTAGGTTCGGGAGTACGATTACGCCCGGGGAAGGATTAGCGCCCCTCGGACGCCCGTTCCATGAACGGTACCATTTTTAGATTATCCTATTGGGCTTTAATTTTAATTTCACTAGATTTTCTTAATTATTATTTTTATTTTATCTCCTATTTAACCTAAAATGGAATGCAAATGAGTGGCGAGATGAAATGCATGGCGTGAGATAAAAATGCCGGACAAATAACCTTTTATCGAGGATATTTTCCGAATCCGCCCATCATACTGGTGGGACTCGGGATATTCTCTCACCTAGGGAATTATTCGAGAAACTCGCCTTCGCAAATTCGACGAATAATTCCCGTCTTCGGGGTCATCGTACATTTTCTTTTTAAAATAATATTTTGTGCATAATGGACCTAATTCGGGCAAAAGCCTTTTATTAAAGATGGTTCTTGAGCCCTCCCATCATACTGGTGGGACCCGAGGATATCTTTTCACCTAAGAAACTTTTCGAGAAATACCCGCCTTCGCAGGATCCCCGAAAGATCCCATCATCGGGGCTTAAACTCGAAAACAAAAATATTAATATGCAATGATATGTATGATGCGATATGTATATGCTATGCTAATACAATTATTTATTTTTTATTATCATCAATATTTTTTTATCTTATTATATTTTATTATCATATTTCCTATTCTTATTTCTTATTATTACTATTTTTTTATCTTTATCTTTACATTTTTATGTTCTAAGTTCTTATATTTTCCATTTATACTTAGACAAATTGCTTATAATTCTATATTATTTTAGTAAGCAAAAATTATATATTTTTATTATACTATTTTTTATTTTATATATATTTTTTATATTTTTATTATTTACATTTTTTCATAAGCAGTCTTTTATTCAAACCTAATGCCTAAGATCTTACTTCATATGTATACTATTATTATTTTATTTTTTTTTATCTTTATCTTCACATTTTTTATAGTTTATGCCACTTAATACTCAATACTTAATTTTAGATTAGTTATTTTTATTATTTATTTATTTATTTAATGTCATGTATATTATATTTTCGTAAATTAATTATTTATCATATGTTTGAATTGTTATTACTTTATTATTAGTTATTACTTATCATTTATTTTTATCAAGTAATTTTATCAAGTAATTTTTTTTGTGTAATCAAGCTCTTTATTTACTAAGGATTTCGGAATCTTGAAATCGAGGCCCTCCCATCATACTGGTGGAGCCTTGATTCGGATCCCGAGCCTAGGGAACATAAACTCGGGATTGCGACTTCTCGCATCTCGATCGATTATCCCATCATCGGCCAATTGTTTTATTAATTATATATATGTATATATTTTTTTAAAAGGGTTAACTTTCTAATATTGATTCTCATACCTATTTTATTATTTTAATGCTTAATCTAATAATTTTTAATTTAATCTTTTAGCCTACCATTTGTTTCATTCGTTTATATTATTATTTTATTATCATTGTTTTTGTTATTTACCTATTTTTTTATATATTTTCTATTTTAATGATTTTGATTTTTTTTTACTTATTATTATTATTTTTAATTTATATTACCATGTTATTATACTATGTCCCCATTATTTTACTAACAAAAGACTACATTAAGAAAATCATCATAACTATCACAAACAAAAGCCCAAGATTTAAAACTTACCCAAGATTCAAGCCCAACTTAGCCCAGTATGCATCAGTCTGGCAGAAAGCCCGTGAGCGTACCCCAAGTATTCAGCCTTCCTGAGCCAAAACGCAGTCGTTTTGAATGCCCTTGAGCTGCCCAATCGTATTCCCCAAAACGACACCGTTTAACTTTAAACTCTAACTATAAAACCCCTTTTTTCTTTCTTTTCTTCCCATTTCTTCCCTTCACTTTCTCTCTCTACCCACAAACTCTCTAACTTCTCTCTACACTCTTCCTCCGCTGGATTTCTCCCCCTCCCGCCGGCGAACTCCCCTTGGCCGCCGATCTGTCAGAGGACCCACGTCGACGGACTCCTCCCGCCGGCGCGAACCCCTCTAGCGTCGATCGGGTGCTGCTACTCCCTTCCCTGTGTTGGATATGGTGGAGCGACGGTCGGGCTTCCTTGACCGCCGATCTGTTGGAGGACCCACGCCGACGAACACTTCCTGCCGGCGTAAACGCCCTTGGCACCGATGCTCCTGCTTCTCACGCCGGCGAACCTCCCTTGGCCGCCGATCTGTCGGAAGACCCACGTCGATGGACTCCTCCTGCCGGCGCGAACCCCCTTGGCGTCGATCGGGTGCTGCTGCCCTCTTTCCTGTACCGTGTACGGTGGAGCGTCGGTCGGGCTTCCTTGACCGCCGATCGCCGGTCGACTTTTGGCCAGCCTCTCAACTACCGTCGGTCGGCCTCTCAACTACCGTCGGTCGGCATCTCCCCATTGCACATTTTCGTATTTTTTGAAAAGAAAAAAGAAATTTCTTGGGTTGTTCTGGCTGCTAGGCAAACTTAGGGTGTCTTTTTTTGATTGTGGTTGCTCTCCATTGCTTAGAAAGCTGGTAGTTTTTTTGTTGCAGGTTCTCCCTCTCTCCGGATGCAACAGTGCCCCCTCTCCTTTATACCCGATTCTCGGGTTCTGGAGGGGGCACGCCCCATTGCCTTGTCCCTGGGCACCCAGGGGCAAGTTCCACTATCCTGCCAGACGCGACAAATTCGCGTCTGGCAGGTGAGAGAGGTGCCTGGCAGGGTGCGTCCGCACCCTGCCAGTCGTACCTCTCTCCCCCTTTTTTTTTTATTTTTCATTTTTTATATAGATATATATATTTTTTATATATTTTTAATTTAGTGTCTACATTTTGTACTTTATGTCATGTTGTTGCACACTAGAAAATACTACGTATCATAAGGTTTTTCTCTCTCTTATTCATATGCTAACCAATAATATGAAATATTCTTCTTTTAATCGAATAGAATCGTACAGCAAGCCAATCAAATTAATGGCTTCACCATGTAATCTTAGACCAACATAGGATACTAATATCAATCACATCATTTGTTATTTACACTCAAAATTTACTTATAATATTCGATTTAAGAAGTTTGATACTGCATGATTAGATTGTAAAATTGTATTTCGATAGTAATTTAAAATTAAATGCTTTCAATATTTTCTATTTTTATAGTTACAATTCCTTACTTTTTTTTTGAAATTAAGATTTGATTTTAAATAGTTGTCACGTACATAGTACTGAACTAAGTACTGGAGAGACTCTAATTTTTCCTCCTACGGTAAAGAAAATAATATATACAAGTTATAAGGGAAAATAATTCACCTTGATGAAGTTTTATCCTTGGAAAGGAAGTGAACAATTGAACAGAGGAAAGGCATGAAGCCATTTATGGATGTGGCCTACCTATGGTATTGGAGTCTTTACTGTCATCACTAAACATAAATGATAACCATGGCAATGGAGGCCTCACCTCGCGGTGCATGGCTCAGTGCGTTTTCGAATTACCAATGATCACTCGATATATCATACTGACTTCAAAGCTGATATGATGCCTGCCCATGCGTCATGGAGTGTCTGACCTATAACTTTTTATACATAAGCCAGCAACCAAGCCTATTTAGCTTGTTCACAAAAAAAATCTCTGACAAATTCTTTCAATTTCGTTTTAAAATGTCAATAATTTAAACTTAAAATTATTCAAACGCAAATGACTTTGATTTTAAAATAAATCCAATCTGAAATGACTTGTACCTTAAAATAACCCAAATATATCTTTTGATTTAAAGATCTAGATCCTATCTCACCCGAGCAATTGTACTGAGAATTATTGATCCCAAGAGTTCTCAGCCTTCGCCTCTAAGCAAACCCAAACATGCAATATGTTGTGGGGCACACACCCAAGTCACCAATGGGACATGCCATGACTCAACCCTCAACCTCGGACCTGCAAGGTGAAGGGGAAGGCTTCCTACCATTGTGGCTAATTCTAATTAAGCTTTTTAATCAAATGGCTATGGAGATTTGGAATCAAACCTATTATGGCAAAATAAGGGCGGCATATCCAAAGATTATCATCCTTTGTCGAGAATAGGAATCATTTAAGTATGGAGAAACATCACCCTCCCTCCCTCTATCCTCCTCGAACGAATACTTTGCTCAATGCTCTACAGGGTTCTTCTTTCTTACAGGCCACGAGAAAATGACCATTACGGCAAAATGGATCGAGGTTGTCGTCCTCAAAGTTAATTTTCATTGGATCTTAGCTCTTTCCTCCGATAAAAAAAGGTTTATCTCAATACTTTGGTTCTTGGAACTGGAATACTTGGACTTGGCATATCCGCTTTAAAAAGGCGGACCTTTAACTGAGAAATTCATGATTTGTTCACACTCTTAAGTAAGACCTACCTAAACATGAACGATCCCGACAAGCTTATACGGTTCACTCAGTGGCATATTCTCGATAAGCTCGTTTTGTAAGTATGCCAAAACTTTCTCTCCCTCCCTCGAATCCTGTTTAGCAACGCACATGGTTAGGTGTTGCCCCCCCAACTCCACCACATACACACACCAAAAGTAGGGATGTTTTGTTAGAAAGAACTTAAAATAAAAAATTGCAATGAAAAAGGAGCTTGTGAAAGAGGGCTGTTGTGTTCCAATCGAGCTGAGCTGTCTATTGTTTTTGGAACCAAGACAATGGCAAAACACTCTATCGACTAATAGATGTTAGGATGCTGTTCTTTGTGATTGTGTGGTCAATTTGGTTTTTCAGGAACACATGATGTTATTCAATGGCGAAGAGCTTGAACTGACATAGCTTTTCAATTTTGTCCACATTCAGGTAGAGTGGTGGTGTAAGGCGAAATAGTCAGACTAGGTATCATCTGTGGATAATTTTTTTTATCACCGCACTATGTGGAGATTAAGGCTGCCCCTAAAACCGAAAGAACAGACTTGGTTTAGAGTAGACCCCTAACTAGATGGGTGAAATTCAATGTGTATATATGACTCAGTTTTTGGAAAGTCTGGCTAGTATGAAAAAGATTGATGGAGTTTTTCGTGACGAAACGGAAGGATTTTAAGTACGTTTTTTAAATCTATCAGTATTTTCTAATTATGTTGAATTCCTTGCCGTTAGAGAAGTCAGTAGTATTTTTTTGGAATCTATTCGGTACACCTCCCATGCTTTAATGTTGGAGAGTGATTCAATCAATACCGTGACTTGGTGCAATAATCCGACAAAAAATCCCATGGTCTCTAAATGCTAACAACCAACTATGAACCCTTAAGCTAAAGGTGAAAAAGTGGCAAGTGGTTCGTGTCGACAGGGAAGCTAATACCAACGCTGATAGTTTACTTGGTATGCTTGCTTTCTTTTAAGCCAGTTATTAAGCTGGAATATGGTCGTTTGGTTTAGCCTTTAGCTAGGGTGCGGCCTGTTGGGTTTTGCAAAGTCAAGGGTACAAGAACAAAAGTAGTACATAAGGTATGCTGATGCTCCTTTCGTGACTGGTTTATGCTTTTTGTTAGGGTTGTTGGTTTCATTAATTAGCCCTCAACAAAAGCTCATTCTCTTTGGCTTCTACATTTTTTCCTTGCTAGCTGTTTGGGTTGACTTGTGCTCCTTGGCAATAGGGTGTTTCCTGGCTTCTGACCTTCCAATCTTTTCTTTTTGCCCTTTGCTACTGGTTAGCAAAATATAGTAGTAATTAGATTAATTGGAGTAAAGTGTGGCTATGCTGTCTGTCGATCGAAAGGGTGTTAATTAAGGTGGTGACATGGTTGTTGTAAACTGAGCTGAGGGAGTTTATACGGCTTCTGTTACGTGTTTTTAGCGTTGAGCTTTGGTTGTTAATGTCTTGAGCTAATTGTGTTGAGGTTAAGTGATTTATTTCTTTAATGGTTACGTGAAGGGAAGAAGCTCTTTCTAAGGAAACCCTTTTGCCGCAATGTCTGATTATTCCCACTATGTGTTTGTGTTGTGAATTGCCTATCTGGATGACATGTAACGCTCAATGTTGTATGCAGGCCTTGGCTTGGCTGAAGGGATGGTTAGCTATTTTCCGATCTTTATTGGAAATTAGACTCTTGTTGGATGGAGTCTAGGCTTCTGGTTTTAACAGCTAATTTAATCTTGAGACTTGAGTTGTAGTTCCAAACAAATGTTAAAGTAAGTCGAAGAATGATAAGGACAGATCAATAGACCACACGAAAAATGTGTTGTAAAAAACAAAGAAAGAAAGAGAGAACGTTACAAAGCATTAATTTGTTGAAATAACTAAAAGCTAGCAGAGGTTATATTTTCTATGATGATGTTGACTACAATATATCATCCAACAAAGCTAATTAATCTCTAGTGCTATGATCAAGCGTGCTTGGTTGGTACTATATAACACAATACGTATCAAATTTAGATATATAGATGCATGCCTTAACTATACATTTTTTATTGAATAATCCAGATATAATTAGAAGAAATAACTTCTGTGAATGAAGGGCAAGTGGTCAGCCGTACAAATAATGCGTTAATTATATAATAATACTAATTTTTTAATTTGAGAAAAGGAATTGAAACCCATTTAACTTTTTTTTTTGTTAATTATGTTATTAATAACTTGTGATTATAAAAGAGAGGGAAGATATTGGTAAATATTGTCAAGCTTTATCTTATTCAATTTTTTTTGTATAATTAAAAATAGAATAAAAAAAATTTCTCCCAACTTTAGTCGGTATTATAAGTTATTGACTGGTGATTAAAAGATTGGTTAGTCACTTTCCATGACCTAAATTAATCCAAATCTTATTTCCTTCATGTATGGTGGAGTTGCGTGGCGATATTCTTTGGTACGTGTTGGAGAAGATTGATAAGAAGATATGATAATCCAATATGTTTTGGAACTTCGACTAGGCTGCATGATCATCATGTTCCATTTGTCCATCCATTTAGAAACCTAAAAAATAAAACTATAAAACTATACTTAGGTGGATGAGGACAAAGACCTTGATAAGATTAATTAGTCATGTTATAAAGTTAAGGAGGAATATGATCAAATTCTAATTAATAAATTAAGGTATGAAAGTGGCCAGCAAATTTCGCTCTTACCACTGCACCTTTTCCTTCTTTATCCTCACTCTCTCCTTTCTCTCTTTCTTGTCCAAATATTCTAAACTTTGCAATCTAAAAAGCTTCTTAAATAAGCAAGAATTTGTAATCTTAAAATGGAAAGCACTGGGTTGGGCTTCAAATCAAAGCCCGACATTCAATGGGGTTATTTTTCTATTGGTTTGGGCTTCAAAGCCCACCCAGAAATCAGAATCGAAAAGAAAAATGAAAATAGCAAAAATTTGAAGGACAGACCTTGAGGCTTAAACCCTTAAAAACGGTAAACCCCAACAGCTGAAAAAACCAACCGCCATAGCAGCAACTAAGCAGCAGCAGCAGCCATGGTGAAAGCGTACCTAAGGTACGAGCCGGCAGTTGCCTTCGGCGTTATCGTATCCGTTGAATCGAACATCACATACGACAGCTCAGGCAAGCACCTATTCGCGCCGGCTCTCGAGAAGCTCGGCGTATGGCACGTGCGCCAAGGCGTCTGCACTAAAACCCTAACACCTTCTCCTTCCTCTCGCGGCTCCTCTCTCGCCGTCACCTATGTCGCCTCCTCCCGTTCTTCTCTGGTAAAAATTCAGTCTCATTTTTTTTTCTTTTATCATTTTTTAAAATGTACGCTCGGTTTCACTTTTCCTTTTTCCAAAAAAAAAAAAAAAAACTAAAAATTGCATTTGGTAACAAAAATAATAATGTTATGCATAATTTTAATTTGGCATTGATAAATTAGGAACTTTCAAATAAATTGTTAAAGTAACGACCAAACGGAGTCTTAAGTGGTTTTTTTTTGTTGTTGTTTTAGTATGGTGAATTTTGATGATTTTAGTAAAATATGTATGAAGTGATGAAAATGGGTCTAAAATGCAGGTAGCAAGTGGTTATGCAGATGGTAGTATAAGGATTTGGGATGGTGATAAAGGAAGTTGTGAGACCACATTGAATGGACATAAAGGGGCGGTGACTGCTTTAAGGTACAATAAGGTTGGATCTCTGCTTGCTTCTGGAAGCAAAGATAATGATGTTATATTGTGGGATGTGGTTGGTGAGACTGGTCTTTTTCGCCTTCGTGGACATCGTGACCAGGTTAGTCATTTGTATGTTTTCTGTTAAAGTTAACAAATTATGGTGGTATTTGAAATTTGTACATGTAATATTATTGGCTTTTACTTCTTGTAGGTCACAGACCTTGTTTTTCTTGATTCTGGTAAAAAACTTGTTAGCTCTTCCAAGGATAAGTTTTTAAGAGTGTGGGATCTTGAAACTCAGCATTGTATGCAAATAGTTAGTGGCCATCATAGTGAAATTTGGTCTATCGATGTTGACCCAGAGGAAAGATACTTGGTCGCTGGTTCAGCAGACCTTGAACTTAGATTTTATGCTGTCAAGCATGATTCAACGAATGGAGAGTCTATGTTGAATGTAAGTGGGGCTGAAAATGAGAAGAATGGAGAGTTGTCTACTGAAAACAAGTGGGAAGTTCTAAAGCACTTTGGTGAAATTCAGCGACAAAGTAAGGATAGGGTTGCAACTGTGAGATTTAATAAGTCAGGAAATTTGCTTGCTTGTCAAGTAGCTGGAAAAACAGTTGAAATATTCCGTGTACTGGACGAAGCTGAATCGAAGCGCAAAGCAAAACGTAGAATTAATAGGAAGAAAGAGAAGAAATCTACAAAAGTGGTAGCTGAAGCAACTGAAAATGTGGAAGCAAAATATGGTACTGAAGAAGCGGGGAGTTTCCCGGTTGTTACAGTTCCTGATGTTTTTAAGCTCCTTCAAACCGTTCGAGCCAGCAAAAAGATCTGTTCCATTTCTTTCTGTCCGATTACTCCGAAGAAATCACTAGCTAGTTTAGCATTGTCTTTGAATAATAACTTATTGGAGTTTTATTCAATTGAAAGTGGTGCAAGTACAAAAACACTTGCTATTGAGCTTCAAGGACACCGTTCTGATGTCAGAAGCGTCACACTTAGTTCAGACAATAGTCTTTTGATGTCAACTAGTCACAATGCTGTTAAGATTTGGAATCCAAGTACTGGTTCTTGCCTTCGAACCATTGATTCTGGTTATGGATTGTGTGGTTTAATTGTACCTCATAATAAGTATGCAATAGTTGGAACTAAAGATGGAAAAATTGAAATTATAGATGTTGGTAGTGGCACTTGCAGTGAAGGTGTCGAAGCTCATGGTGGCTCAGTAAGGTCCATCGCTGCCATTCCAAATGAAAATGGTTTTGTTAGTGGAAGTGCAGATCATGATGTAAAGTTCTGGGAATACCAACTCAAGCAAAAACCTGGTCAAGTGTGTTCCTCATACCTTCATAACCTCTTTAAATTTTTTGAATAGCAAACTATTGATTTTGCTCCAACACTTAGCCTAGTTTAGCTTTGCCATCTACATTATTTTTGGGAACATATAACTTATCCTATTTTAAAAATGTCTTGTCATATTGAATGATGCTAGATTGGTCTTGTTGATTTTCAGGATTCTAAATGCTTCACTGTATCAAATGTAAGAACTTTGAAAATGAATGATGATGTACTAGTGGTTGCTGTAAGCCCAGATGCTAAATACGTTGCTGCTGCATTGTTGGATTGCACTGTGAAGGTAGGAATGATTGACATCCTTCTCTGCTTTGAATTTTACTTTGTCCTCTGTTGTTTGGCTTGGTGATTTTCTTCTATTATGGTTTTCTATAATTTGTAAATAGAAGCATCATGAATTTTCCTGCTCAACTTAATAAAACTCAAGGTTCATATTTGTAATTGCTTTTTCCCTCATTTCACTTTTGTTCTGCATCTTTATCCGTCTGTCGTGATTGATATGGGGGTGCTTACAGTAGAGAACTCAATGTACTTGCATCCCTATGCCACCTGCACTAGCATGTCTTATGAAGATTAATTGACATGCACTAATTGAATCTGTCTATTTATAAAATGATTTAATCATTTCATGTTGGTTTTCATTTCTCCTTGAACATGCTGTGATAGAAGCTACTACTTAAAAAAAAAATAAAATGAAACTTCAGCAAATGAAAAGCAGTTTTTATTGCTTAATTTGATTATAGCATGTATAATGTTTTCTAATCTTGTTGTAATTTAGGGATCTCAAGTTAACTTGACTTGGATTACTATGACCCTGTCACGATCATAATGCTTTTCTTGTCCCTTTTGCTGCAGGTTTTTTTTATGGACTCACTCAAATTTTTCCTTTCCTTATACGGTCACAGACTTCCTGTCCTGTGTATGGACATTTCATCAGATGGAGAATTGATTGTAACTGGATCTGCAGACAAAAATTTCAAGATTTGGGGTTTGGATTTTGGTGACTGCCATAAATCTATCTTTGCTCATGCTGACAGGTGCTGTATGATTGTAAATTATTATGCAATGTAAAAGGCATCTTAATCCTTATAGTATATGTGTTTTTGGTGAAAACTTTTAATTGCCAACTCTGATGAGATATTTTGTCACAGTGTTATGGCAGTGCAATTTGTCCGCAATACACATTACATGTTTAGTGCTGGGAAGGATCGCCTTGTAAAGTATTGGGATGCTGATAAGTTTGAGTTGCTTTTAACTCTTGAGGGACATCTTGCGGATGTTTGGTGCCTTGCAATTAGCAGCCGTGGTGATTTTGTTGTTACAGGATCTCATGACCGATCCATACGCCGTTGGGATCGTACTGAGGAGCCATTTTTTATCGAGGTATGTCAATGTTTCTGCTATTTACTGAACGTAAAGTTCTTGGCTCAGGGAAGAGAATGCCATAGTTAAGTTAGTTCTTCTTACTGCATTTAAGATTCTTGTTTACCTTGGTAGCTGTATTTTGTTTTCATGTCTGCCACTGCTTGAATGTGCAGGAAGAAAAAGAGAAAAGATTGGAGGAAATGTTCGACGCTGACATTGATAATGCATTTGAAAACAGATATGCACCTAAGGAAGAACTCCCAGAGGAGGGAGCTGTTGCATTAGCAGGGAAGAAAACTCAGGAAACCCTGACCGCCACTGATTCAATAATTGATGCACTAGATGTGGCAGAAATGGAATTGAAACATATAGCTGAACATGAGGTATTCTTCTCTTGTTCCATTTGTTCTAGGCTGATGTTTTCATGGCTTTAAATAGCTGTTAAATGTGGAAAAGAGGTGGGATCTATCTTTGAATGCCAAATTTGTATGTGACTTTCATTGGTTGATGCTTTTTACATTATTTTCTCCTTCACTTGGGAAGAAGGGGAAAAGAAAAGAAATTTGTTGAAGGGCAGGGGGTTAAATTTGATTTTTTTTTTTTGAATTTAAACAGTCTTATCGTTTCCCTTGGTAACACAAGTTTTGCTAGAACAAGTTGATTATATGGAGCTGGAGACCATTCTTGGCCATGATGCTTTTTGTCATTTTAAAATGAATGCTTCTGGTTAACTTGGTGATATTAAGGATGATTATTGTGTCCCCTGCAGATTCTGCTGATTTTGCTAAAGCTAGTAGTTATCTCTTCTTTGAAATGGTTTACATTGTTTTGGCTTAGGTAATAACCTAATGTTAGCTGCAAGTTACCTTCAAAAGGAAGCCTTAAGTACATATTCTCTGTCCACCAACGTCAAAAGGTTATGCTTTTGGCTTATAGAAAGATTTAATTACCAATATTGAGTCTATCTGGCAGAGAAGATGATGATCGTGCTCAATAATAGTAGTTAAGAGTGATAAGGTTGAAAAGCAGGATAAAATGCTTGGTGGAAAGGGATAGTTTGTCAATATTTGTGCTGAAATTAATATGTTTACCTACGTTATTTCAGGAGGAGAAAACCAGGGGAAAAGTTGCTGATTTCGAACCAAATATGATTATGCTTGGGCTATCCCCATCAGATTATGTCCTCCGAGCTCTCTCAAATATTGATGCTAATGATTTGGAGCAGACTTTACTGGTACTAAGCATTGTGCATGTGATATTCTCTAGTTCTAGTACAGCATTATGGAAAAGATTATATTGTGTTTTACCCTTGTATACAAGTGCATGAGTGGAAACAGACACCCGAAGACTGGTCTCTGCCATTTCTTGTTGATGAGGATTAATTCTCATTAGCAAACTTCTGGATTAACCCCTTTTTGTAATTGACAAGTCAAATTTGTTCTTTGCATTCTACCTGATTGTGACTAATTCCTTCAGATTGTAGCCCATATTTTTTACTTGTTTTGTTAATTGTTTACCTAATAATAGGACCAAAGGCCACTCATTTTCTGAAATGTTTGCCACTTTGAAGAAAGGTTTTTTTCCACATTTCATACTTGTTAATAGCCAAGTTAGCAATTCATTTTGTCAAAAGAAAAAAAATGCCATATATTCAGTATGGACTATCTTTATGTCTCTAGTAGTTAAATTGAACTTTTCTCTTCTGGGTTCTACTGGATGATGCTATATGGCTGTGAATAGGAATAGGAGAATGTCATTTTTTTTCCTCGCTTCTTAGTTGATTTTAATATCTGACTGAAGGTGGTTTTCTGCCCAGGCCTTGCCATTCTCAGATGCTCTCAAGCTGCTCTCTTATTCAAAGGACTGGACTTCAAATCCTGACAAGGTGGCCTATCTGTGCTTTTAGATTTGCTCATGCTTGGATTTGTTAGTAAATAGAACATATGGCATGCACGCCGTGGATTCTTTCTCTCTGTCTCTCTCAACACTCACATACACACACACACCTACTGTGGAGAATTTAATTTAAGGTTTTGGTATCTAACCTTGTGATGTCAGGAAAGGCATTTGAGCACTTGAATTATAGTACTTATGTTGTTATTAAAATATATGCTGTATGCACAGGTTGAGCTGGTTTGCAGGATTGTTACAATGTTGTTGCGGATGCATCATAGTCAGTTAATTAGTACCCCATCAGCCAGACCAGTATTGACTGTTCTCAAGGAGATTCTTTATGCGAGAGTCAAGGTAAATATGTACTTTGGATTAATGCATACTATTTTTCAAGCTAAAAAGCATCTGTACAATTTTTAGAATGAGATAGTACAACTTCTATTGCTGAGGCAGTTTTATGCATTCTCTGTAGATTCATTAGGTGCATATACTAGATCTGAAATGAAGCTTTGCATAAATATGGTCTCACGAGGGTCCTTCCTTCAACTGACATTTGAATTCGTTGATTGAGTAGAGGCTTTATTTTTATTTGTCGTAGTGGACACAATGATTTTTCCCATTGGATAACCCCCTTCCTGACCCCCCAGCGTTGAATCCGACGCATTCCCTTGGAACAAAAACATTCAGTTCTGCAAGTAGTATCCCTCAATGATCTCTTATTATTGATTTTAAGTGTAAAATATTCACTAACATATTCCGTAAACATATTTTAAATATGGGAGATTTATGATTTATTTCATTGACATAACCTTTGAATTTCCCAGGAATGCAAAGATACTATTGGTTTTAATCTTGCAGCAATGGATCATCTAAAGGTTTGTAATGGCTTTTTGAATCTTGTCAATCAAATTTGTAATACATTAAGCTGAAACTTAATTTTCACTTTTCGTGTCTCCCTTGATTTCAGCAATTGATGGCTTCAAGATCAGATGCTCTCTTCCGAGATGCAAAGTCGAAGTTGTTAGAGATTCGTTCACAGCAGTCAAAACGTCTAGAAGCAAGAACAGAGACCAAAACAGAAAAACGAAAAAAGAAGAAACAAAAGAAATAAACTGGTATACATGTACCCGAGCATTTAATTCATTGGTTGGTACATGATTCTTTTGCCTAAAAACTAGAGCTTGAATCCTCTTTCTCCTAATTATATATATATAAAAAAAATTCATGTCTTCAAGATGAAAAATATATATATTTTTTCTTTTTTTATAGGGGTACAATTTCCAAGATGAGCTTCTTTCATGCCTTAAGTAGAAGCATATTTCTTTTTGTGTTTTTGTAAGTTGTATTATTTGCCTCGACTCTCTGTAATACATGTACATCAGTCATCGATTAAAAATTTTGATGCCCGAATGAATACTACCAAGGAAAATTTTTGCATTGTCTGTCGTAGAATCATCCACTGAATTTTGACTCAAGTACTTGATGGTGATACTAAATCATCCAAACTGGGATCATTTCCATTTATATATCTCTACGTTGGCATACAGCTTTTGGTTTCAGCAGTATTGCTAATTACTTTGATATAAGAATCCTAGGTTTCAAGGCAATCCTCGGAAGTTTTTACTACCCAAAAAAGTCTGATCAAATTGCCAGTTCTTGGGAGCGACATGCCATGAGGTTGAAGTTTTGCCATCGCTTGTTCTAACTCGGAAGGACAGGTCTTCCCCGACTAACTTGGCGTCGGTCTCCCATTTCTGACCCCAGTTTCTCTTCAATGGTATCCATGTCTGCTTGTTATCACCCTTCAGTACATGCACGCTTATAACATCCCCGGCTCCTCCCACGTTCCATACTGACACCAGGTTGAAGTAAGGGTTGCCTGTGACCGTAAAACGAATACCTCCTTGCTTTTTGCACGGTACCCTGCAATATAACTCAATTTTAATCTTTTAAGAATTTTGATCATGTTTCTTTCGGATGTAATTTTTTTATTACAATTTGATATTTTTTTCATGAGTTACGTTTTTAATGTTAAGCTATGTGTTAGTTGTCGAAATACTATTTGATTATAAAATATCAAAATCAAGCATTTAATAATATAACTTATTAAAGAGAAAATTATATAAATTTTATTTTTATTCTCAATTGTGTTCTTCAATCATCGACTTTAGACTTGAGAGTGCAAGGAAGAAAATTAGAAAAAAGGAAGCAAACCTGCGGTATTGGACAGGGACAATGCCACCTTGATACTCAGCAATTTGACCGAAAGCAGGCTTGGCTAAGTCGAAATGCGCGCGGGGTGGGTTGCACCATCCTCCATTGTCGCTAGGAAGATCGTAATTAGGTGGACAACTGTCTGTGGCGGTCACGATCAAAGAAGGCTGCCCTGGTTTGCACCATTCAGAGGAATCTACACATTTGATCTCAAAGCAAGCGCCGCATTTCTGCCCGTTGTTGAACAAAGCTGCGCTCAATGCCGCTGTGTTTAGGCCGTAACCCATTTTCACTACATCCTCGTAGCCACAAGCTCCCCCTACATTCAACATAGGAAAGGAACGACGACTAGTTATATAATTTCTCCATGAATATGTCTTTGAGCCAAGAATGGAATTGAATCCTGGACTTATAACTTTTCACAGATTAAATGAATAGATATCTTAGCTTTCCTTGTAATCTTTTGTTTTTTTAGATATAATCTTAGGATTAACAAGAGATTAATCACCCTTCAAAACGAAGAGTGGGAAGCTTTGACGGCTTTTCAAGAATGTCAAAGCTTCGTAAACGTAGCCATAGTTCATACCAAATGTCCCTGAGCCACCCTCGTAGAAGGTGGCATGACCCTGCTTCCATGGGCCAGGCTTGAATGGTGGTCGGCCCTTATGCTTACGAGAAACTACAGGATTGCCAACTCTTCTCACGACATGGTGAATCGAGCTTGTCTTTTTGACAGGATGGTCTGCATGGCATTCAGGCAATAATAACATAATAATAACAGCCAAAAGCAACAATGTTGTTGCAGAGAAAGCCTTGGAAGGCGATGCCATGGTTTGCTTTGGCAAAAGGAGCCTTTGATTGTGTCTTTGCTAAATTTTTGTCAGTGTTGAAGCGTTAAAGGTATCTATATAAGTACTAGATTTAGGTACATTTGCAATGCCATATTTGGCAAATGCATCTAAAAAGAGCTAGGTTTGAGGTTGTTGCTTTAAACTATTTCAGTTGAGACGAAAGTTGAGAGGATGTAATTGAATTACTCCTCACCTCTCCTCACAGAAAAGTGGGATCTTATTTTTGCAACGTTCCCTTATATATTTTATCTAGTCGTGAATTTAGGAAATTGAATCCAATTGCTTATAATTAGGAATAGTCTTGTCCAAACTGTTTCTTATCCATATTATTAAAAAAAGAAAGAAACTCCAAATAGACCATCTATGGTTTGATATTTTTTCGCTTGATTCTAAATCCATCAAATAAAAATTGCTCTGAGAAGATGAATGCTAGCCATCACTTTGGTCAAAATTCTTAACAGCATATATGTTTGGCCCTAACCATGCCAACTTAAATGACTAAATATCCCACTTATCTTCGCCGCTCAATGAACAAAGTATCCCATTGGCCTTAATCATTTTTTTTCACACTTGTTTTCCGTTATTAGTTTCTAATATGTGATAAGATACTTTATATCAGATTTAAATTGAAAAATGAGATTCAATTTTTATAAAAGGGATTTAAAAGTTGTGTGAAAAATGAGTTCGACCATATTGTTCAATGTGAGGATCATACCGATATAACAATAGTAATTTAAACAGCAAGTTTGCATGGATTCATGGTTAGTTTGCATATTGCTCACCAATTGTTTTATTATATTACTTTGGTCACTTGTGACTTGTTTGGTTACTTAATTGGTTCAATACCGAGATGTTTTATGTTTAGTTTATTTTTAGAAGAAATGCATCAAATAGTGAAAGCAGTTGAAGATATTTTTTTATTCACTACCTTGACCATATAAATATGTATCAGTCTTAATGAAAGACGTATGAACGAATGAGTTGAAATTCTGGTATTCTTTTGGCTTTCTTTTCTCTTTTTCAACTAATTTTCTCATCTCGTTGAGTTTAGTGTCAAAATTTTTAAGTTCTGTTATCCAGCAGAACTCAAGGATAACATCTCTTTTTTCTCTGTTTGTCCGCACACGGAACCAAGGATAAGTCCTGTTTTCCCCTGTCTGTCAGTGCAAAGGACCAAGGATAACTCCTCATTTGCTTGGTATAAACTATTCCAAGCAGAAACTAAGTTTTTTGCTTCTGCCTTGTGCTACGTCCCTTTTGAGTAGCCTTTGAATAAGTATTCCGAGTTGCTATTGAACCAACACTAAGGAACATAGAGAGAAGAATATAGCTTCCGCTAGGTAAAGGGAAAATGGTTAAATTCAGAAAAATGGACTGATAAGCTTAAGAAAACGTATTGAGATAAACTTTATAGTACAAAATGTTATATGCATAAATATAAAAGTAGCCAGCATCACCAGATTGTTAACCATGATGTTATTGTGAGGGCCAACTAGCATTATTTATTTCCTCATGATTGGCACACCCAATGTCCTCTAAAAACACATTGGGCCTAACCAAGCACACGGATCAAAGAGTTTGCATAAAGGAAGAGTGACAAAATGCTTATTCTGCCCCCATCTGTCTGGAGATCGATTCATCAGCTTAATAACGGTGTATAAGTTGCTTGTATGCATCCTTATTCTTTGAATAGTAGTCAATTTCTGCCTGCATACATATATTCATGCTCAGCATAATTTGTGGATTGAGACAGAACATGAAAGATAACTTCATCAAGTTGAAATGGTTAAACTTACCTTTCGAACTCCTTTTATAGCCACAAAAAGCTTTTCACCAATCAGCTCCCTCACGACATTGTCCTTCTGAAGAGCTTCTAAAGATTCAGATAGTGATTTAGGCAGCCTCTGAAGTTTCCCCTCGAGTGTAGCTGGGTTTGCATCTGTATCATTGATAAAACACACTAAGATACTAATGTAGGAGTATAAATTTCAAGTATAACATCAAAGGAAACTTTGCTTTCTGCAGAATAACTTTTTAACCAGTTTATGCAATGCAGGTGTTGGAAGTTTCAGATAACAGAAAGTTAATATATTCGGTTGAACTTATTTGTTGCTAAGTGACAAATATTCATGAATGTCAAGTAACCTGGAGATGAAAATGTTGAGAAGAATAAAAGTCCTTCAATAATTTGTTATCACATATGGAAAATACCAAGACTGCAATCTTACCAATAGGGCCAGGCAGACGAAGATGCCTTCGCAGGCCATCAATTCCAGCTGCAATTATAGCAGCCAAGCCCAAGTGCGGATTGGCACATCCATCAAAAGATTTAATCTCAAAGTTGCTGACAAAACCATTCGGGATCCCAGGTGGGCATGCAGTTCTTAAAGGAGCTTCTCTGTTTTCTTTTCCCCAGCACTGATATGCTCCGCTCCATGTATTAGGTTGTATGCGATCATAACTAAAGGCAAATAAAAGTTGAAGCAGAATGCTAAGAATGTACTACTGCAAAAATGTAGATTTACTAAAAACTGTATTTGTGCATTTCAATCTATTGTTTTGCTGTGTGGGCATACAATATTATGAATGCAATTAATCTCAGTATGACAAGCTAAGAATTGATTACCTAAAATAAAAAATTTATTTGGAAGTGGAGAACATACCTATTTGGAAGTGGTGCTGTAAACGCCAAAATTGAAGGAAGATGATATAGAACCCCTGCCATGAACTCCTCCCCAACTTTAGACATTCCATGCTGAGAAGATGCATCAGATGCCACAAAAACATTTTTTCCGTTCTGCCATAAACTGAGATGCACATGGGATCCAGAACCTATATCATCCAAAGCATACCTGGGCAGAGATACATAGTTAAAATGTTTGGAATTCTAAGTTTCTAACATTAGAAGCGGAACATGCATGATGCCTCGCAGCATTTCACTTACATGTTTGACATGAAATATAGCTCAAATAATTAGAAAAGAGTCCTCTGATAATCATCATCTATTCCTTATTATATTAACCAGTTATATTTAATTAGGCAGTTGGGATATTTTAGAATAAATTATTAGTATATTATTCATCTGGATTAAATAAATCCTCCATCTGCAGTACGGCTCAAAAAACCAAAACAAGTATTGGACAGAACCATTTAAACTTCAGCCCAAGCAAACATGGATAACAAAAAGCATTTAACTCATAGTGGCCAGTCTTGCATGGACAAGGTTCATATTCTTAAATCAGCAAGTCTTTCCAATGGCATCTGCTTATCCCCCAGTGTTCAGAAATACAGACCTAGAACATTAGGACAAGCATGCAAGCAGTGGTCAAAATAACAACGTTGGAGTAAATTTCATGGATGGTCGTTAGGGCTTTGCTTTTTTCCCATTTTGTTCACTAAACTTTAATTCATCTCAATTGGGTCCCTAAACTTTTTAAAATGTATCAAATGCAATCACTGCAATTGGTTTCATCCAAATAAATAACTAAATAATAACATAATATCTTACAATTTAAATAACCAGTCATTTAAAAACTTCATGTCAACTTTTGTGACTTATTTTTCTTTTACTTCCCATTTTTGTTTTTTGGTTTCATTAGAATGGGAAACTTAGGAAAATAAAGCAGATAAAAAAAAGGGTTAAAAAAAAAGAAAAATGAGAAGACAAAATAGAGAAAAAGAAAAACTTTCAATAATTTTTTTAATGACATAACTCCTTAAATAGTTATTGTGTACTCATTTCATCATTTATTTTAAAAAAATCATGAGGTGACCATATTTGATACAATTTAAAAAAAGTTAGAAATCAAATTGAGACATATTGAAGTTTGGTGAGGAAAGCAAGAAAAGGGTATAAGTTTAGTGACTATCCCTCAAATTCACTCCACAAAGTTGCAACTTACTTCGGGACAAAAGTAGCCAACAGCCCATGTTTACTTGCAACAGCCCTAACAACTTCACGTGTGAAAATCAAATTGTCAGCAGCATATGTACAAGCAGTGTGCCCCAGAGCCATTTCAAACTGACCTTTTCCAGCTTCTGCATGCAACTGCAAATTTTAAAAGCTAAAGTTAACAGAAGTAGGGAAGAGTAAACTTGCACTTCCTAAGAAGCACAATGTAGCATACACACGGGAGGATTATGTTGTGTCTGCTGAGAATTAAAAGAACATACTAATAACAACAGAAATTAGGTTGTACATATGCGATACAATGTAGCATACACAGGTTACTTAGGCAAAGTCAAAGTTGACCTCCCCATGTCTATTCTTATCTTTGATTATATTGTGTCTCAATGGAGATGCTCAGCCAAATGCATGGCATAATGAAGACAAATTAATTGTAGGTAAACTATAAATACAAAGGTTAATGACTGAGCCTCCCACACTATCAGTTTGATAGAAAGTGCCTCCCATGAATGAAGAAAACAAGAACACGTGACTTCTCAAATATACCTGCTCAACAACAACATTCAAGGAATTTAGAGCTGCAATAATTTCTTGAAATAATGTGGAGATAGCATCAAATCCAGAAAAGGAACAGTAAGGTTTTGAGTCAATTGGCACCCACTCCTCTTTCCCATCTCTGAACAATTTCAAGATTAAAATTTCATTATAATTGAGCAGAGGCTAAAGTTGTTAAAACAAAAAAAAGGATAAACCTGCATATATCACACACCTTTCTAGCTTTTTCAAGAGATAAAATTCATTTTCAAATCCTGCATTCATTACCTGCACATATAGCATTCATTAGTTAAGCACGAAATAATCCACTATTACATGTATTAAAGACCTCCTAACATACCAAGTTGAACTCATCTTTTAAAACTTTTGAAACCCTTCGTAATGCCTCTCTTGGGCAATATTCCCATGCTTCACCAGGTTTAAGGTGCATGTCAGCCAAAACCATCTCCTCTTGTTTAGTCCTATTGAGGAAGAGGGTATCGACATTACTTTAAAGGAATGATGAAAATTAGCACTATTAGCAATGATAATCATGGTCTTGTTGATATGATCACCACCAAAGATCTGACAGCACAGTGGAAATATGGAATGATATACATATGCATGTGAAATTGGAAGGTGTTAAAAGGGCGGTTACAAATATTTCACATTGTGGTAAATCAGATAATAATTCCTCAAAGATACGATACCATGGAATTTCCCTCCTAGTTGATATATCAGGCATCAGTCTGATCTCACCCGTTCCAGTCAGATTAGTCTCTTCAGCTGGACCATCAATAGCAGAAGTCAGTCCCATGCATGCAAACGTCAAACCAACACCATTTTTCTTCACAACATTGTCAAAGCGTTTCTTTGGAACAACCTGAAATGTTAAATAAATTAGAGAGAAAACAGCTAAAATGTAGTTTATTGTTTCAGACATGATAGTCAGGAAGATGGCTTGAACAAATAACTTTCTACAATAGCTAGTATTCAATACCTACCATATGGTTATAAGAGTTAATATGAGAAACAAGATATAGCCTAAGGCATCATCATAAAGCATGAAAACCTCAAATTTTTCTTAAAGCCATCATAATTTTATTTGGCTCAATCAAACCATTTTATATCTATTTTGGTGTAATAAAGCCCAATTGCTAGCACAATGCCTGCAACATCACACTTGCAACAGAAAGTAACAGAATATACAATATTTGTAAATAGATTAGGATTTATGCACCATAGGGGAATGGAGCATGAAAAAGCCAGCCTATGATCCCCAAAGTGGCATCAAAAGAAAAGAAAAAGGGGAAATCAATTCAATTTTGAAAATTAAAGATTTGCTCATCAAAGTTGGTAATTCCTTTAGTAAATTTTTTGAGTTCCTCATTTCTCAGATAGTGGCAAAGAAAAAGCGGTAAGTTCAAAGTCTTCCATAGAGTTTTCATGATGAATCTTAATCACAGAATAACTGATTTATACTAAGGAAAAGAAACCTTACACGGCACCTATGCTGTCCAGAAGCATCTACCCATATAATACGAACAAGGGAAACACTATGTTCTGGGACATATGTCCCTATCATGTAGCTGGGAGATTCACTAGCATTTGAATCAAAAAGTTCCCTGCCTAAATTAATCTTGTATAACTGAATCGCATTCTGCACAAAGATGTCCTTGGATGCTTCAATAGCTTCAGCGATTGAGAGATCACGATCTATGCATGCATCACGTAGAACAGAAAAGATAACTTCACGAGCTCTTTTGGCACCTGAAAAAAAGGAGTAGATTTAGGCATTATCATAATATGGAAAGTATTTTGAGTAAGATATGGAAATCTAAAACTTGAAAGCAGTTACTTTTTACTCAATATTTTTCCTTTAAACTTCATAAGTTGTTTTTATCAAATAAATACACAGATACCTCAAGGCTTCTATACTTTTCAAATGCTCTAACAAATTGCTCAATTTGTCTGCCAATATGGTGAATGATAAGGGCCATGCATAGGCACACACTCACTCCCTAATGAAATTAAATTCATGTTTGTCCATGAATAACCAATACAGACATGGATTCACATGGCAAGACCTCTACATGTCGAACATGAATAAACTTTGAAAAAATTAGCTTCTATAATGAACAGCTACTTTTTCATCATATTAAAGGGCTAATAACAGTTTCGTTCTGCCAAAATTTTGAGAGAATCTCTGTGTTGCGTAAGTCAGCACTTTTAATGAATACCAAAAATTTTCTATTCGAAAATTAATCATTTCTGTTTTGTAACACTTGGAAGTTTTCCACAATCTTGCAATGCACAAGTTTTATCCTAGCACTACAGACAAACATCAGCAATTTGACTAAGATCAAGGTCAGGAATCTGGATCTCCCTCAAGCCTTTTGCGAAAGAGTTAGAACAAGGTGCATCGTGAAAAATAATATTCAAGGCATGTAATGAGTGATCAGATAAGGACAAGAGGATATTAGTTATAGAATGCATTAAAATCGGAAGCAAATTGAGAAAGCAGCATAATTGTCAAGCTATTCTATGATATGTCAGTAGATGATAACTTCAACAGACCTAAGTAGTATGTTTCAGGAGTTGCATATGCATCAGTGCTGAACATCACCTGCAAATTTTGAGTTTAAGATCAATCAATATTAAAACAAACTTAGTATACATACAAAAGGAAAGAGCAAACAATGTCTATTGACAGCTTCCTCCTTTTGAAATGCAACAGAGGGACTGATTCCTCAGTGCAAGTCCAGTTAAATGGGATGAAGGAAATGAAAGAAAATCACCTTGCGCTAAATAAGACAGCCATATGACTAAAAAGAGAAATGCAAACCACAATTCATCTTTCTACACACTATCAATATACTTCCACTTCTGGGGAAGGATAAGGTTACTAAATTAACTACAGTAAGGGAAAGATAAGCATATTGACCAGAGAGAGAGAAAGGAGGTTGTTAAAACACTAATTCTCTCATTACAGCCCCTGTAAGAGAGGTTGGGTGGATTTTATGGAAAAATACTCATATGTTCTCACTGTATGTACTGGGACAAAACCCTTTAACAAGAAGATGTGCATTTATCTAATAAACTAATTCTTATCTTCTTAAAAACTTCTGTATACTGAGAACATATTCTTGATATTTCCCTTGAGTAACTGTTCTCACCTTCTTTATGGGGGCTAGCTCCAAAAGCTCTTTCACTGAGGATATCATCCCATGAACACTGAGCTTGGGAATTGCCAACCCAAAGTCAAGGTAAACCTGAAAGTACAAAATATTATACGTAAAGGAACATAGCAAATTGAACAATAAGCGTATAGGATGAAAGTGACTCCTGGAGAATAGAATTTTCACCTGGGAATAAACAGAGGCTAGATATGAAGCTTCCTTTGAGAATGGGTAGGATGCATGTAAAAGAACTATGCGACAGCCAGAAAATCTTGTGTCCTCTAAAAGAGTTCGGAGATGAAGAGGATTGGATAGTCGTAAATCCAAATCTTTGTCTCCAAAACTAGTTGTGGGAGAAATGTAACAACATGAGAAATGAGAAAAAATCTACTGAAAGAGCATACAGGTTGCTTTAGTGCCATCAATGATAGCTCAATGATAAGAATAGTAACTGGAATCCTAGAAGCTGCCTGGGTCTGGGGTTTCCAGAAGGGGGCCTAGACAAGCCAGGCCACTTCTTCTGCATAAAGACCAACACTAATTCGATATAACCTTCAATTTCATCTGCCCAATTTTCCCAGACCCCCTTTCACATTGCAATCCAACTCCAAGTTCCTCATCATCCTAACCATCAATAAGAGCATAATTGGGAAACATTTTACAATCTAAAAGCTATCTCTTACCCTGTGTGTATCTGCAATGGCAAATCAAACTGTAGAGCAACCTCCAAACTACATGTCAAAATGTGGTCAATAAAGCTTTTATTTGTAACACGTACAGGCTTCCCACCTGAAATAGGAAACTGTTCTGTTACTTATATCCTGTGATAAATACAGAAAATCCAGTTCACATGCTATACTCACTTTGTAAAACTTCAGAAAGACCAATCTCAGCATCCTCTCTGGTGACATGTGGATTGATTTCCAAACCACTGCGGTATGCAGCGATGCTTTTCAAGCCAACGATCTCATTTGCAACTGTAACAGTGAGTTAAGGACACCAGTGAAGACAGTAAGCTCTTGTCTATTCATCCTTACCAGTTAGGCAGCCTAACCTAAATAACCATTCATTGGTAGTCAACCCAAGTTACATTAACTATCCTTAAAATTTCAATCATATGTTGCAGATAAAGTGGTGATTTTAAAGCATCAAAACAAATACACTGGAAATAAGTATTTTTTGGTTATGAATGTCTATACCAGGTCATTGGGTGAATAAGATGTGGTAAAGGTGCATGCAGCTTCTTCAAGCCACATATCAGTGAAATAAAATATGACTACTATAAATGTCTATAACTATCTGAAAGGATATGACCTCAAGCTTTTCAAAAATGTTTCAGTGAATGCATCCAATGTCCAAGTAGATCCATCTGGCAGCTCCTGAAAGATACATAACACCAAGGATAAAAAATCATACTACTGAACACCCAATATGACCAAGAAATTTTGAGGTCTATTTAATTCAAAGATGCTGCTCAGACCAGTACCTAAACCTTGCAAATTATGACTAAACCCTCCAAATTCCACAGGCTTAGGTCATCAGAGAATTTAATATGGGTCAATGCAGCTTTTAAATGCAGATAAATTTTGACAAATATCTTAAAGATATTATCTGAGACAAGTAGAGACTAATACTTAAGATGCATGTATAGACAAACTATGCAAAGAGGAGCAGGACAACTTAATATGGACAAAGTGAAAACAACATCATTTTCGCTAAATGCAGCACACGACCACACATATGCCAGCAACATTGGATCGAGGGGATCATATCCACAAGAACTTATAAAGGAGCTCTTGAAATTTTTTAGCCCAGTGGACCACTTCCAATTCTCTCTGGTCTAAGTCTTTCATTAAAGTTTTCAGAATGGACAGACAGACATATCCACCTTATATTCACTCTGCACACGAGTTGCCTACATAATTCAAAATTGAGAATCAGGCATAGTGGTTCTCAAATATTCTCTGTTTCCTTCAATCTCCAAAAATCACAGAGCAGCTCACATGCAATACCAGCAGATAACACATGAAAATCACAGGCATTAAAATGAAGAATCCTTGAGAAGTGCAAAATTTGCCAATATCAAGATCGACATCTGATAATTAATAGCTATAAAATGGATATGACTTCTTCCCTACTACACACTTGCACCTTTGCCTACTCATTTAAAAGTAGTCATATGCCCCTAAAGTGTAAACAATGAAGAAGTGAATTTAAAAAATGAAAAAAATCAGAGCATATGTGTGTGCTAATGAATGTAAAAGTTGAAATAATATGGTGATGATGTTTACATTAGAATTTAAAACAAAGTTGAGAAAGAAGATTCAGAAAGTATCATACTCCATCAAGAATCTCCTCGGCGAGGCGTTCAATTCTCAGTATCCTACCGACAAATGGAACAAAATTTTTATGCCACTGAATGTCATGCTTCTTGTCAAGCTTCAATCCATCATCAACAAGAATCGCAGAGATTCCTGCAGCTTTGAAGCATTTTGAGCTAATGGCCTGTAATCCAGAGGATCTGCGATATTGTTCCACAGCATCCAAGGATGATTCCGTGCCATAGAGTTCGGCAATCTCCCTCAAATTCCTCTGCCAAAAGCAAAATAACGCTGTCAAAAAGATTAACATTTACCCCTTGTTATTTGCTTCTTAAAACAGTTGCTATAAAACAAAAGAAATGATAAAAAAATTGATCAAAAAATTTTTTTTAATGTAACCCCAATCGTAACATAATTAGAATATTACTTCCTTTTTGATGCAAACGTAGTTTTTGCTTAGAATAAACAGTTATTCATTTTCAAACTGCAGATTTTACATTCCCAGAAAATGTCAATAAAAAAGTCTACTTTATCAGTTCTATTTGTAAACTTGGAACTAAAACCACCCGTGATCTTCATTTACAAGCTTAAAAAAGAAAAAGAAGGTAAGATTCATCTCTGGCTCTCGATTTGTTAATAAAAAAATAAACAGAGCATTAAAGAAATAGTAGTAAAAGAATTTTGAATCTGAATGCCGTTTCAAAAGTTCAAGATCCAAACAAACAAACAACAATACACCACAAAGAAAATAATCCAAAAGCTTCTTTTAAAAAATTTCTTTCAAGTTTTCACCATTGCTTTACATTAAGCAACAAACAGAGATAGTGAAATACTCTTGAAAGTGAACATAAACTCACTCGATTATAACGAAAAAAAAAAAAAAGAAAAGTTAAAGAAGATTTAGAGCGGTGCCTTGAAAGAGAGGGAGTGAGGAGCAAAGGATACGGCATGGCCAGTTGCTTCGGACAAAGAATTGATGAAAGCGAAAGAGGATTCAAACGGAACAATATTATGAGCATGAGAATCCACCAGCTCCATTTTCTCTATCGCTTCTCTCAACTCCGCAAATTCCATTCTTTTTTTTCTCTTTCTCTCACTCGGTAACCAATTTCGCTTACGAGAGCAGGGACAGTAGCTTCTAAAAACTAAGTTTTGTAAACCATTGACCACACTTTTAAACTATAAAAAGCCCGGTAGAGTTTGACTTTTTTTCTGTGACACTTTTTTCTTTTCTTTTTGGTTTAAATTAATTAAAAATGATATTTATAAAAAGAATTTAACAATTAATGTATTATTTATTTTCTATAATAAAATATTAAATAAAAAACATTTTTAGGAAAAAGTTGAATTGGAGCCAGCTCTTTTTGGTAGGGGAATCGGTACCAATCTTCCATGAATACTGAGATGTAAGGTTGGTTTTACTTGCCAAATGAGAAATTTTCAAACGGAAAGAAGTTCTGTCACATTTGATTCTTTTGGTAACTTATGGAAGTTATATGGTAATAATTGAGCATAGCCACCAAACAAACTTTACCTTGGTGGAAAAAGGATTTGTCAATGATTGAGACACACAAATAGCTGCTGGAAAATTAACATATCTTTCTGAACCTTCAGTTTCTGTTGCTTCCCCTTTCGCCCCATGTGTTTCTGTTTCGGTTTGGTGACCATTTATGGCTGCTTTAAATTTTTAGTATATGCTTTCCCGTGCGCTGCTGCGCTCGGGTTCGTTTGGTATTTTCAAGAAAGTAATTCCATAATGTTCGATTAAACATATCCATAATTATACGTTGACAAATTCTGCATTTACAGCATTATATGTAGCCATCGCTCTACTTTTATTATGATTTGGCTGACATTTCATGATTGATGTGAATTGATAAATTAAATCTTCAATTCTAAACTCTATACAAAATAAAATTTTATATTTGTGGGTCTTGACTATGTATATCAATTAGCTAGCTTTTGCTCTACTTTTATCTATAATTTGAAAATCTTAATTTGTTGTTAGATTGAGTTTGTTAGAGTAGGGTTTCAATTTTATATATATCTAGGTGGTTTTTTTGTTTAAAGATGGATATTACAAAGTAGCTATATTTGACTTAATTTTTATTCTGACAGATGTCATAAGTCTCTTGAAAGGATTGGGTGATGAATATTTTGTTTTTTTTTTTTTTTATCATAGTGGCTATTGTCGAACAACAAGTCTTTTTGTTAATTTGGAGTTTTTTTGATTGGATGTACTTGGATTACTTCGATCAAATGAGAATATTTTTTAACAAAATCTCAAAATATTGGGATTAAATTGACCAATATGGATTAAAGGGATTAAATTGATGAAAATCCCATAATATTGGGATTAAATTGACCAATATGGATTAAAGGGATTAAATTGATGAAAATCTCATAATACAGGGACTTATAAGGTACTTTGACCTGATTAAAATGATTAAATTAAAATATGTATAAGTAAAATATAATTCTATTATTCAAATTTTTAATCAAAAATTATAAATATCATAATATTTATCAAATATAATAAAATTTAATATCAATAAATGTTAATCATCATAAAAGTATTAATATTTATATGGATCAATAAATAGATGTTGGCTCTATTAATTTTTAATGATAATAAAATATTTTCATTCATTTGCGTCTAATATCTCTTTTTGATTGTGCGGGACAAAAATTGTATGCAAATAATTAATAAATCATTGAAATGCACATATCAAAGAGTAAAGGAATAAGAAAGTCACAATTGATCAACCAGACAGAAACTCCTTAGTCGATTAATGAGGAGTTAGTCAACTAAAATTCAAATCAAAAGTTGACAGGCTGAAAAATATTGAAATACAAAACCGACTTAGTCGACCAAGAAATAAGTTAGTCGACTAAGTGTACACTGTCAAAAATTGAAATCAGAAGACAAAGACGACTTAGTCGACTAAGATATCGGTTAGTCAACTAAGAGCATTCTGTCAAAAAATTTGAATTGTACACTAGAAGACAGATTTATGGCCAAAACTATAACAAAACTGTTTCCAACGGTCAAAAATTGTCTAACTCACTTCAAAGCTGATTTTTTCAGTATAAAAGATGGTTTTAACGACTAGAAATGTAATGAAGGCTTCCAAGAACAAAAAGAGCTCAAAATAGCAAAAATTCTCTGCAATACTCTCTACACTTCACTCCAATCTTTGTATTTGAGATAGGCACTTCACTTGGTACCATTCAGATCAAGCTAGTGATCATAGGTGCATTTTTATTTCTTTTCTTCTTGAATACTTAGAGTGAGCGAGTCACTCTAAGGGGTTTATTCAAGCTTGGGTTAGCTTGATTGAATGTATAGGTTATAACTTAGCCTAGAAAAGTTAGTTGTTAGGTTTTGGTTGATCTCGTGAAAAACCATTGTTGTAGGTTGTGGTTGAGCCTTTGAAAAACCACTTTGGGTTTTGGTTGAGCTTGTGAAAAACCATTGTGAAAGGTTGTGGTTGAGCCTTTGAAAAACTACTTTGGGTTTTGGTTGATCCCGGTAAAAACCATTGTGAAAGGTTTTGGCTAAACTTGATAAAAGCCATTGTAAAGCTTGGTGAAAGCTTGTGAATTTCACCGGTTCATAATGGATTAGTTTGAAAAATCTTTGGTTGAATAATCAAGGTAGTGTATGTAGATTTTGGACCGAACCACTATAAATTGCTGCGCATTATCTCCTCTATTTTTAATCTTTCATTCATCTTTTAATTTTCCTTTTATCTTGAATCTGTCTCCAACTAGAAGATAACTTTATTAAGAGCCAAAAAGTGCTATTCACCCCCCTTCTAGCGCATTTATTTGGGATCAACATTAGCTGTATACTAAAGTTAATGTGTCTATACGACATGTGAACACGATTAAATAAATGGTTAATAAACGGGTCATGAGTTATACGGATATAGGATGACACAATTCACTAATTGTGTTTTAGATGAGTTAAGTGGATTTGACATGATTAAGACATGATTTATTCTTGTTTTAACCGTATTGACACGATTAGTACATGAAATATGATTAGTCTAAACACAAACACACTTAAATTTATGTCGTGTTCATGTTGTGTTATCGTATCGTATATAAAATTGCATGCTCTAGTATTTTGCCTAGGATGAAGAGCAAAATCATTTCAGGTTCAACTATTTTGTTGCATTCCACCATGTAAAGACAAAACCTCATGGTGTATGCAGGCATATTCTAGAATCGCAACTGCACTCTGTCTTGCCAAGCACTACATGCTAGCTATGGGCCATGAGGGCCATATAACAATCACCACCACCTCAAATTAAATTTGTTTCCATTCCACTCAAATTCATTAGAAGTGGTAATGCCCTATTTACCTCTTCTTTTCCAATTGATTTATGAGCTCTTTTGCCTCCCGTGGAACATGTTGAATCTCCCATCTCTTGACCATACGTGTGCACGCCTTTATATGTAGCATATTTCTCCTTAATTTCCAAGGTGTAGATTGTGGATGTTTTACCCAGCTCACTACATTTATCAAATCACTCTTGATCAACAATCGATGAAAACCTTTCCATTTTGAACCAATAAACACAGAAAAAGCCTCTTTAACGGTTATGAGTTCAATTGAGTTAGATTCCATAATACTAGCAGATTTAGAAAAATAAAATTGTTCCATCACTGTCCTTGAGTATTTAACCAATGCCTGCTCTGCCCAATTTTTCTTTCAAAGCCTCGTCGACGTTGAACTTTAAGGTGCCTGTGGGAAGTGCTGTCCATTTCATAGGATACTTCGATTGTTTAGCTTGCATCAGTACCACTGCCATACTCGATTGATTACAACAATCCAAAAAATAGTTATTAAGGTCTGGCCATTTTACCTTCACCATATCAAAAACTTGTTTTCCATCCGAACGTTTCCCATTTAAAGTCATGTTATTCCAGTGTAACCATATTGATCAAATAATTATGAAGAAGGCCATTTTTCACATACCAAGATTCCTCAATTTAATGCCCATATTATTGCATGCAACAAAAAAGCCTTTCTCTTTTCTAGGAGTCACCCATGTTATTCCCCAACTGTTACACCACAACATGCACACATTCCATGCTTCATAACAATAAAAAAAATATGTGCTTTACTATTTCCTTCTCTTTTTGCATAGAAAGCAAATTGCAAAGTTCCTACTCAACTTTACCCTTTCTTTATTAACTTATCCTTCACCACAACTTTTTCTTTTACTACTTGCCAATAGAATACCTCAACTTTGACAAAGCAAGACTTGCCCACACATGTTTCCATGGTGATGCATCGTTCCTCTACTTCCCAAGGACAATTTTACACAGATTTTGCAGAGTAGTTACCATTGGTAGATCCTTTCCACGACAAAGCTACATGGACAACATGGATAATGGTACAATCCCATTATCTTGGACATAATTAGGTGGTATCATGCCTCATGACAAAGTTACATATTTATATGGTGTTCAACACACCAATAACATAACGTAGCACATTATCATCATCTACATATTCTCTTATAAACTCATTCAAGCTCATAGTTATCATTGACATGTTCATATATTTACATCATGCTCATCTCATTATCATAAGTGTGGGTACTTATTCCTCCACATTTGCATTTACATAGTCATGCATCATTACTACATCAACCATACCATCATAGATTCATTTTGAAAAAAAAAAAAAAACATTTGAAAGGGCTTGTCCACCCTTATTCAAGACTACTACATAGTATTCATATTTATATAGTATAAATAAATTGAAACCTTTTTTGAAAACATTGGAAATGATTTTTAAACTTTTCATATTTTTAAGGTTCAACAAAGATATCATGTAAGGCGCAAACTTGATAAATATGCTCAACTTTATACATATGAAAATATTTAAAACATCGTACCTACCCATCTCGATTGATTGATTAACTAACACGTGATCAAAACACCACTCTTCATGCCAAATAATTCATTAGAGCTTCAATAGACCTTATAACAATAATCATACCATTGTAAACACATCTTAAACTATTAATCCCGAAATTTGAAGTTAAGTTATTACAAACCCTAACTAAATCTTGTTTAATTTAACTTTTTAGCTAGTTAATCTACTGTTCAATAATAAACTAATATATTAAACACTTAAATCTACCTTTGTCTTACCTTGGTGAGCTTGTAGTGAGAGAAGACCAAGTTATGCAACAAACCCTTAGAGAAAAGTTTGATTCAATTGAAAGATTGAAAATCAAAGATTGAAAACTAGAGTTTAAAAGAGTTGAAGAGTGGAAAGCTTAGCCTTCCTAGCTTCAAAACTAAATACCAAGTTAGAATCTTCAAGGTTGGTGGTTCTAAAGGGAGAAAAGAAGAGAGATAGGTTAAGAGTTTCTAGGAAAGGAAAAATGAGGTGGAATAATAGTTGAGGGGTTTTAGAAAAGCCCTAAAAAGGTAATTTTAAGGTGAATATATTGTTTTACCATTTTTTTTATAAACAACGACAATTATCGATATTTTTGAGAGAAGTATTGATACTAGTATTTATGGGTTTTAAGTATTGATATCTTCGAATGAGATATCGATACTTGTATGTCAAAATCCCATTTAAAAGCTTTTTGGGCAATTAGTATCGATGCCTTATTCATAAGTATCATGCCTCTACTCTAGAATGTGAAAATTCACTTGAAAACACTTTTTTTTTTACTAGTTTCTCTCTACTATTTGCCAAAACAAATTAGTAGCTCAAAACATAAGATTTTTCAATAGTCAAAGTCTAAAATATTATTTCAAAACAAAAATTTATAAGCTCACCATGGATTTACCATTATATCTTCTAATGAAAAGTTAGAGTTTCATAAGAATGCACTTTATATGAAGCTTCTTGTAATCAAATATAAAGAGAGTAGACTCAAATGGTTACCATCTATGGATAATGAACACAAAATATCTTCGGTTTGGAGGAGTATCATCAACTTACCAAGGAACAATGGGATGGGAAACCTTGTGGGGTTTAATAGTTGTAAGTGGGTTATTAGTGATGGAATAGATGTTTTCTTTTGGCTTGATAGGTGGTTGTTAAATATTCCTTTAAATATGGATTACCTTAGACTATTCCTTGTGTATGACAAGGACATGAAGATGGCTGAGGCTTGGAATGATTAAGGGTAGAATATAACATATAGGTGAACTCTCTTTGTTTAGAAAGAAACTTTTTCCCATAAGCTTAAGGTTAATTAAAAGGGTGACACTTGTGCAAAATAAAAAAGATAGATTGGTGTGGCTTCATGATCCGAAAGGTGTTTTCTCAGTGAAATGACTTGTGTCTCACTTCGAGGCTCCACTTAGTGGGAAAAGAACAAGGTATGGTTCTCATCTCTTTGAAAAATGGACATCCCCCCTAAGGTAAATTATTTTTTATGGATGGCAATTCTTAATAGCATACATACTAGAGATTTCTTGAGGCATAGGGGAATAGACTTGGCTGAAAATACATGCTTATGTGCTTAGTGCCATGAAAAGACTGAAGATTGTTTAAATGTCTTACTGTATTGTAATTTTTCTTGGAGTATATGGTGTTATATCTTTAGATGATGGGGTTACAATGGGTATGCCTAAGCTTCGTTGAAATTCTAATGAAGTTTTGGGATAAATCTTTTTGTGGGAAACATCTAGGAGGAGATGAAATATTATTTGTCATGCCACACTCTGGTCTATTTGGTTGGCTTAGAATGACACAATTTTCAATGGTAAAACATGGGATGGAGGGTAGATTTTATTTTTGATAAAAATGAGGTTTTTATAGTGGGTGAAAGCATGTGAGGGAATGAGATAATGGATAAGATTGGGTGGTGGGTGGAACCTTGGAAATTTAGGCACAGAGGTTGTGAAATGCTACCTTGATGTGAGAGAATGAGTTAAGAAATCCTTAAGTGAACATGAAGATTTCATGTGTTGAATATCAAATTTAGTTTTAACCTTCAAAAAAGAATTCATTATCACCTTGATTGGTTATTATTGTTGAAGTAGAAATTCTTTTTAAGTTTGGAAGAGGTAAAAAAAAATATGATTTTTACGTAAGAGTAGATCGGCTAGTGCTGTTCCGCTTACTTGGGATGAGTTCAATATTGCATTTCTGAATCACTTATTGCCTCTTAATATGCTACATATTAAAGTCTGAGAGTTTGAGGTATTGGTGCAGACTCCAAGGATGATAATATCAAAGTATGATATTAAGTTCATGCAGTTGGCTTGATATGCACCATATCTCATCTCCAAAGAGAAGATAAAGATTTAGAAGTTTGTAAATAGGTTGAGTGAGTCTTTATTTAAAAGGAAGGCATCTTGAGACTTTAATTCTTACTTAGTCATGGATTATGCTTAGAGGATAGAGATGAGGATTATTGAGACTTGAGCAGTTAGAGATATATTTAAGAGGGTTAACACTGAGAGCTATAGAGAGTCTAAAAGTAGTAGAAAGCCATTCTCCCCTAGGAGACAGAAGAGCTTGTAGACATCCCATTAAAAGAGTGGTACTAATGGTGGTGATGCTTGACATGATATGAGGGACGGAAGACCTCACAAACAACAGACTTCAGGTCATGATAGACAGTCTATTTCGCAGTACCCTGCTTGTCACAAAAGGCACTAAAGACAGTGCCATAAGGAAAGACTTTCTTGTTTTACATGTGATTTGTCTAAACGCATTGTGAGAAACTGTTTTAAGGGTCGACAGTCACAAAGATCTGCCCAACCAGCCTTAACACCTACTCTTATTACTGCATAGTCTATTAGAAAGGTCGAAAGACCTAGGAGCAGAGGTGTTGTTAATGTTCCTCAAGGTAGAGTATTAGGGTTTGGATCTCAGGGAACAACTGGTCGAAGATAAGCCAGAGTTTATGCAGTAACTCTATAGGATACGTAAGCATTCAATGTAATTATCACAATTATCCTACCCATCTGTTCTATTGATGCATGTGTATTATATTATCCTAGTTTTACACATTCATTTGTTTCTTTGTATTGTACATTTAAGTTAGGCATAGAGTGCTCCAAGAGGAAGCAAGGTCTAGTAGTGACCACACCTTTGACAGAGGTATTTATGGTAGAATAAGGGTATAGAGCTTGTGTGGTCCAAGTTAAAGGAAGAGACACTAAAGCAAATTTAGTGCTACTAGACATGCTTGATTTTGATGTGATTTTTGGGATGGATTGACTATCTCCCAATTATGCTAGTGTGGATTGTCACCATAAACGGGTAGAGTTTGAATACCCTAAGGAGACACAATTCTATGTTGAAGGAGATCGTAGCATGAAATCAAGTAGGGTCATTTCAGTTATGACTACTAGTAGATTAATGAAGTAGGGATTGATAAGGATTTTTGATAGTAGTCTTGGATACCCAAGTGGAAATGGGTAATGTGGTAGATGTGCCAATTGTGGGAGAGTATCTGATGTGTTTCCGAAGGAGTTACCTAGATTACTTCCAAAAAAAGAAATAGAGTTTTGTATATACTTGGTGTAGGACACCAACCTGATATCTATACCACTTTACCAGATGGCACTAGCTAAGCTTAAGGAACTCAAGGACCAGTTAAAGGATTTGCTAGACAAGGGTTTCATTCTCCTTGGTGTCTCATCACGAGGTATATCGGTATTGTTTGTGAAGAAGAAGGATGATTCAATGAGACTTTATATTAACTATAGCCAGTTGAATAAAGTAACCATCAAGAACAAGTCTCCTTTCCCACTTATAGATAATTTGTTTGATTAGTTGCAAGGTGCCAAGTGTTTCTTTGATATTGACCTACGATATGGTTATCATCAGTTAAGGATTAAAAATGGAGACATACCTAAGATTACTTTTCGCACGAGGTATAGTCATTATGAGTTCTTGGTTACATCATTTGAATTGATTAATGTCCCTACAACTTTTATGGATATGATGAATAGGGTATTTAGGCCATACTTGGACAAATTTATGGTGGTGTTTATAGATCATATTTGGGTGTACTTAAGGAGTCAAGAGGAGCACAAGCAACACTTGAAAATTGTGCTACAAATTTTGAGGGAGCATCAGTTATATGTCAAGTTCGTCAAGTGTGAGTTTTGGCTTGATTGTGTAAGTTTCTTAAGGCACATTGTGTCTAAAGACATAGTGCAAGTAAACCCTACAAAGATAGATGCGATGGAGAAATGGTTGAGGCCAACATCTTTGACAGAGATTCATAGTTTCTTGAGATTAACCAACTATTATCGTAGGTTCGTCAAGGATTTTTCTAGAATTGTTGCTTCTATGACTAAGTTGACACAAAAAGGTGTCAAATTTATTTGGACAAAATGCATGGGAGGAGAGTTTTGAGAAGCTCAAGACTTGTCTTATCACAGCTCCATTGTTAAGTTTACCAAGTGGTAAAGGGGATTATACAGTTTATTATGACACATTACAAGTAGGACTTGGATGTGTATTGATGTAACATGGTAATGTGATTGTGTACGCATTTAGACAACTCAAGAGGCATGAGCATAATTACCCTATATTCGATTTGGAGATGACCGTCATAGTTTTTGCCTTGAAAATATGGACATGGGATCAATGAGTATGATAATTTACTAGTGTCTTGAAACCTCTAAATGGGAGGTAACGCTCGATAGTTGAGTTGCGAGTAAGTAAGATGTTGCTACCCATGGTGAAGGTATTAGTGCTTATGAAGAGAAATCTTTTGCTTGTCTTTTTGTAAATACTTGTATTTGAAATTGTCATTGTCTAATCTAACCATTGATGTATCACGAATTTCATATGCATTTATGGAAAAATGTTTGAATTGAGATTATTGACATTTGGAAAGTTTATGATGATGCTTATGAAATTCACATTGTTTTTGCAAAGTATGTTTATTGCAAAAACTTTTCCCTTTGGCTTGTCTCTTTTCTCGTATCCACTCATGGAGTCTTTGTGAGTCACTAGTTATTTTCCTTTGTTTTTGTTTTGTAGATCAGTAGCTTGCTTGGTTAAGCACCTTATGGAGTGGTAGCTCAACTCATATTTGGTAGGTGTAGTGGAACCTTCCTTTCCAGCCTTCTAATGTCATTACACTTCGCAATGTGTCGAGTTGGGTCTTATTTTGTTTATGTTATGAATGATACTTGGTTATGTAAATAAATGCTGATATATATATTTGTTTTTCATTGTGAATATTGTGTTGAGCATCGAAAATGGGTGCGGACAAATGTCGTTTCTATGGTGGAAGGACAATTGGCGATAAAGGCATCAGATGTGTGCTGAACCACAGATGCTAAATATAATATGAATATTGATATGATATGAAATGAAATAAAAACCACCCACCCTGTTGAGAAGTTCCATAACTATGTGAAGGTAGTTGTCTGATTACTGAACGCATAATGTTCCACCCATTATGTTGAGATGTTCCATAATGGGGTGACGATGTTTATATGTTCGTGAATTCTATTGTAATATATGGATATTGTATAAATGCATTGGATGTCAAGCCCTAGTATGAGGTTTAAGGCTTCCATCGGCCTAGTGGGCCATACCCATATAACTCCATGCACTAGTCGTGAGCCCCCAAAAACGGGTCGTGGCAGAAGTAGATCTATTGATAATAGATGTAGAATTGAGTGGATAAGGCCCAAAACAAATGAACTCAAATTTAATGTGGATGGTTTCGTTAGAGGGAAATCGGGATTGGTAGGATATGGTGGGGTGCTACGTGTTGTTGATGGCTTGATTATAGGGTTGTTTTTGGCCCACTTGGCATCCAAGATTTTAATTTTGTGAAATTAATGGCAATTAAACATGCACTTCAAATGTTTATTGCCTCACCTTATGTGGAACGGAAAAAGTTAATGGTTGAATTCAGCTCAAGGGTAGTAGTGTCTTGGGTTAGAGAACCACGGGAAAGGCCTTGGGTCCATTGGATGATATTTAATATAGTTGCTAAATCAAGATACATATCGTGCATCGAAATCTTATTTTTTAATATTAAGAATCGCATCATATTGTAAGATATGGTAAAAAATTTTAAAATTAATTATAAATAACGTTTATACATGTAAAATAAAGGAAAAATTGAAAAATATTATACTTTTTAATGGGATTCAAGATTATAGGGTGTAAATTGAAAATATGATTATTTTTTTAATTTAAACTTTCAACATATTTTTTAATAATATAATTTTTAAATAAAATATACATTTTTATGTTAATTTATTAATTAAAAAATGAAAAACAGTTTTCATGTTAAAATTAAAAGGAAATTCAATTTTTTTAGTATTTTTTGTTTAAAATCTAAAGATGGAAGCTCATAAAATATAATTTTTCATATTTCAACTAAAAAAATAATAAAAAATAAAATTTTATAATAATTAATTAGAATTAAGTTTATAAAAAATGAATAAACTGTATCATACGATATGTCCTCATATCGTAAGATACGTATCGTGTATTGTACGATCCACTTTCGATATTTGTTCAAATACGACACAGTTATGATACGTATCGTTTTCTATTAATATCATATTGTATCGTACGATACGTATCGCGTATTATACGATAATGATAATTATGATATATAATGATATTGATGTTGGCCTACGTATGATTGGAGTTTATGAGTTTAGACATACATTATGGAAGGCTAATTCCATTGCCGATGCTCTAGCAAAGTTTGGTGTGGATAGAGAGGAAATGCTATTCGTTTGGTGGTAACAATATTACATTTTTAGATGTGCACTTAGTTGCAACATCCATGTAATTATTGAATTTTCCTTGTAATTTGTTTAAGCTGTGGTGTTGTGGCTTGCAATGGATATTAACCCAATGGATATGCCATGTGGCGGTAGGATATCCGGTGTAGCCATGCATGTCTAGTAAATGCTATGCTCTTTTGATCCTATGGGATCTGTTAGTATCAATAACATTTTTGATGATTGAGTAATATACATATATACATATAAAAAAAACCAAGTTTGACCGGGTCTTTTGCTTATCCGATTCAATATAAGAACCGGATTGATTTCATGTTCGGATAACCAATTCAACTTAATGATTCTTAGTTCAGTCTAATTTAATAACTATACTAACGATTGCCTTATGACATTCTTTAGTATTATTTAGAATATTATTTATAAAAATATTTTTGTATTAGAGGAGGCACCTATGAATTTCTATAACCGTCCTCTACTCCTTAAGAATTGATGGGGGGTAACTTGGTCAATATAAATTTCTATGATTTTAATCTTCTAGTACTGCAAAGTTTTTTCAAAAATATATATTGTATGGTTTTAATACACAATACATGTTTATAGTAATATAAGAAAATGGAACGAAAGTAAAAGAAGAAAAAATTTCAAAATCTCATAAGATCCTATTGATTATTTTTTGTAACCTCATAAATTAGATGAACTACTTTAGGAATTAGGAGCTAGGCCAAACCTGCATTAGGTAGGTAGATGTGGGCAAACGTTAGTTGAAACTGCAAACCGGAAGTGGTACCAAAGAATTTGGAGAGCTATTAAAAAATTTTGATCATAACAAGAGACAGTTCCTTGTGCTCTTTTGCTCAAGTTTCTTTGTTTTTCTTCTGAAAAATGAGGAACATTAAGCCATCACCATTAACATGTCCTAAAATTAACTACTAATTAATATTCAAAGTCTTTGGATTAAAACACATGACAAAGTTTTCAATAGTTTCTTCTTACAATCACAATTCACAAATCAGAGGCTCCAACATGGTCAGAATTTAGTTACAAGAGAAATGACAGTTAATTATTAATTGCATATTCAATCTCTAGGACTAGGTAGATTGTTCCTCGGTTCCTAGGATAGGGCCATTCCTTGCTTCCATATAATAATATGCTTATTTCTTGATAGGATCGAATTTTCTAACATTTATCAGCCTATTATTACGGAATGAGACATAAGAGTGAGTATTAATTATTTCTAACATAATAAATTGATTGAAATTAATTGAATTTGGTTAATTTGATTCGATTTCGATTTTAGTAAAATACTTAATTCGATTTATTCTATTATTTCGATTGATTTTTGATAATCAAAATTTACAATCAAACTGACCCTTAATAATTTTTTTAAACTATATTATATAAATATATTTTTTATATGTAATTATTATTGAAACATGTTATTATTAATATATCAAACATAAATATTAATAACATTTTTAATTAATATTTTAAATATAATATAAAATACTGAAATAAATAGTAAAATCGTCAAACCGACGAAATATAAATGATTTCGGTTATTTTGGTTTTAAAATATAATTCATTTAATTAAATTATTTTTATAAGAATTTGATTAATTCAATTCTTAAAATTTTAAAATCGAATAGATGAAACTAATCAAATGTTTATCCTAATGAGAGGTGTGTCAAATAGTTTCAATATAAAAAATGCAATCAAACAAAAATAATTGCATGTTATGTAAATATTACAATCTTTAAACACAAAACTTTATGTTTTACATTCTACATTCGAATCGTTCAAATCGATACTTTTTTGACCTTTTTAACATTGATACTTGTTCAAATCGGGTTGTATGATGAGTAGTTGAGTGAAGTCATCACTAACATAAGTCTGGTTGGTTATGAAATCTGTCTGAATCAAGAGAGTTGCTGCAGATTATCATGTGCTGTTTCTGGATGTCTGCTGATGTTTTTTTATATGTTTTTGGAAGTTTTGATTGATCTTGATCTGTGTGGTGGTGCTGTTGAGTGATATTTCTGTTTTTTTTTTTCTTAGTTGTGGTGTTATAAGGATACTGTTGATGAAAAGAATAGTTGAAACTGGTTATAAGGGCTAAACTAAGCTGGCTAAGGTTTTTGGATTCAGTTTATTAGTGTAAATGAAGTTTAAATGGAATTCAAGAATTGGCAAAACTGATTTCAAGGCGTGCCTTTTAATAGATGTTATTTTTAAGATTTATTTTACTCTCACCACTCGATATACAAAGAGAAATTATGTGAATAGACTTAGAGATATAATGAAATTAATATTTAACTTTGTCTTACATTTTATGAGAGTAGACCGCTAAATATATTTGAAGGTTTGCAAAGTTATTCAACTTTAGAATCTACTTTTTGCGACAAGTAAATTAGAAGGAATTTAGACTCCTTTGGTAGTTGATAAAAATTTTCAGAATATAAAATTTCTATTGCTCTTGATTTTTCTACTCTTCTCTTATTTGTTTTTAGTATATCAAAATGGTTGGTAGTAAGTTTTTTATATAGGCTTACAAATATATATTTTTTTAAAAACACAAACCTTTCATCAATGTATCTCTTTGTTTTAAAGATATTTTTGCATTTTGCAAGACATAATTATTATTTTAATAATTATATTATGAAAGGACAACCATTCATTACATAAGATATAATCTTTGAGCTACAATACGAAAAGATAACTTTTTATATTTAATTTTTGAGTTGTGTTTTTCTTGTTACCTTATAACTTTTAGATTTAGAAGTGTTTTTCTAATATATCATTTTATCAAAAAACATAATTATTCACATAAAAAACCACCTATAATTTAATAATCACATTATGTGACATAATTTTTAAGTTAAAATAACTTTTTCATTATGTGACATAACTTTTAAATTAAGATAACTTTTCATATGGAGAGATAATATTTTATATTAAAAATACACCAACACAGTTAACAGTAGAGTTTGCAATGCAGAGTGAAGCCTTCTGCCTAACATGTTTACAGAGCTATAATAAAGACTTCACTCGGTACTGTGTACTCCCCTTTGTCTCAATAAAATCCCATGCGTTTTTTTGAAAAAAAAAGCATTTCTCTTATCTAATGTATCGGGTGACTTATGAATTTGAGTCAACATAACGAAATTTTCTGCCACTTTTCTGTACAGTATTCTATATATTGTATTTTTCTCTCTAGATGTGATCTGACATAAAAATTCTGTGACATTAATAATATCGTTTGAGTTAGACCTCGTATGGAATAAGACCTTGGAACCCAGCTGGATGGAGATGCGAAAACAACACCAAAAAGTATTGTCGACTTCTGTACATGTGAGTTTAGAAAAGAAAATTGACAAATTCCAAACGATGGTGGAATCTAGGTTGGGATAAAACAGGAGAGACAATGGCATCATAATTTTATATGAATACGAAAGCGATACTTTTGGATCATAGATTTGTAATCTACACAAAAGTATGATGCCGATTCTGTCCTTCGTCATTTCAACAATCTTTGAATATTTTGCCAATATCACCCATCCAAATACACTTTACATTTGAACATATGGATAATCCAAGAGTAGGACTTCATTTTATTAGGTTGTTTTTGGCAGTAATAATCTGATTCTTCCTGTATCTCTTATCTATCTAACTACACTGAGGCATACATAGTTGGAAAACTCATGTTGAAAGTCACTAAACCTCGCTGTTGCAATAATTTTTTTTTAAAAAAAGTAGAATTTTATTTATATCTGGAGTAATTCTCCTTAAGGATAACAAAGAGAGGATTTGAAACCTTATGCTCATACATGTAAGGCATATAGACTTAAGAACCTCATCGCATATACCAAAATCTAACATATCACTGCCACCGGACACAATCAATAAAACCCCAGGCCCATAGATGCTTATAATATAATCAAACAACACACCGGGGCACACAATGCAATGTAAATTAAGAGGTAAATCATACAAAGCATGCCATATATAATTCTCTTATTGAGCATGCTGTTCTGTAAAATGAAATATATATATATATATATGTATATTAGTTGTTGTATTTATTGTTTCTTAAGGTGCATTAACTCAAAGGAATCCCGCATTTACTCGATACTGAAATGGAGATGTAAAACATAATCTGCTTTCAATAAATTTTAGTTGTTAAGACTGAGCATGCAAGCATGTTTGGCTTATCTCTAGTCCTCTGTTACCATTTTTTACACCAAGTTTAGGCCTATATAAATCACCGCTTGCTTCACTGGAATCATCAGAGAAGAAATTAAAAGAAACAAGATTTAGTAATGGAGGTTCAAGTTATCTTTGCCTTTGCGTTGGCCATTTTCTTCTTCTATGGTAAATAATTTCCCTGGTTTTTCCATATGTTTTTGTTGAATTCAGTCCTCACATTCTCAAGCAATATCAGCATATTAATACAAGTATACAAGTCTGATATTTATAATTGCACAGATTTCTTGTCATTGGTTAGAAGGAAAAAAGTTGTGAAAAATTCATGCCTGATGAAGCTATTTTTTTGCAGGGGCTCAATCGGCTACATTCACATTTACAAACAACTGTCCTTACACAGTTTGGCCAGCAACTCTAACAGGTGCAGGTCCTCAATTATCCTCGACCGGTTTTGAGTTAGCCTCAAAAGCCTCATCAACCCTTAATGTTCCAGCTCCATGGACTGGCCGTTTTTGGGCTCGAACCCAATGCGCAAACACCAACGGCAAGTTCGAATGCGCCACCGCGGACTGTGGCTCTGGTCAGGTTACGTGCAATGGCGCTGGTGCAATCCCCCAAGCGTCCCTGATAGAATTCACCCTGGCAGCAAACAGTGGACAAGACTTTTACGATGTCAGCCTTGTCGATGGCTTTAACTTGCCTCTTTCCGTTACCCCGCAAGGTGGATCAGATGGTTGCAGTGCCGCGAGCTGCCCTGCCAATGTCAATGCAGCTTGCCCACCGGAATTGCAGGTTAAGGGATCGGATGGAGCTGTTATAGCCTGCAAGAGCGCGTGTTTGGCCTTTAATCAACCCCAATATTGCTGCACTGGCGCTTATAATTCACCGAATACATGTCAGCCAACAATATATTCAAAGATTTTTAAGAGTCAATGTCCTCAGGCTTATAGTTATGCTTTTGATGATAAGAGTAGTACATTTACATGTACCGGTGGAGCTAATTATCTTATAACTTTCTGTCCTCGAAGATTTGACTACGTACAAATTGTCATGACTAATGATCATAAATAAAATCTTTAATTAGGTTTAGTTTTGTTTGTCTTATACTTATTTGTTGCCTTCGAGTAATTATATTGCATTTGATGGTATTTTTTATTTTATTTTTTAATCAAAGTATATATAATATTGGAAGAAGGGAGATTCAAGTAGGAGGAACATCTACTTAAAAGAGTTGTTTAAGGGGTTATCAAGTGTGTTACTTTACTTTTCACTCCTAAAATTAAGCAGAAAAAGGAAATATATTGGCAAGCTCAATCTTAAATTAATGGACTTTCCATTTATTTTTTGGTGATGGACTTCCATATAAGTACTAACAAAACCTAGTAATTACGTGCTTCTGAATGTACATGACTGATGCTTATCTTCTAATTAGTAATTGAGCACAATAATTTTAGGAAATTCCAGTTAGAGACTTGGATCATTCCCATGTTTTTATGAATCCAACAACTACGCTGCAACAGATTTCCCTGACGAAAAGTTATAAACAGCTAGCTCATCACGTTATATGCCATCTCTAAATCTTCATCACTGATAGGGATGGCAATGGGTATCCTATTATAGGATACCGGTAGGTACCTGATCTAGTTATATCAGGTTAAGATATCCTATAATCGGGTTTGGGATGGGTTCGGAGTAGTGATTTCACTATCCGTATCGGGTTTGGGTATTACTCTTTGGGTACCTGCTACTTGAACCTGATTATGTTAATATTCGGATTACGCTGATACTCGCCCCGAATCCGATCCCAATATTTGTTTATATATATTTTATTGCTATTTAAATAATTAAATTAAAAATAATTAACATTAATATATTTATTAAAAGCTGACAAATATATTAAAAAGTATGGTTACTCAAATTATTAATGTGATGATATTAATATATTTAAATTAAAAAATTATTAGATTATTAATTATATTTAAATAATATGAATATCATATCATATTATAAAGAAATATAATTACTATCATATGTATATATGTATACTTTAAATATAAATATATTTACTTTTTATTTTGTATTAACATTATAAAAATTATAATAGTTTTATAAACACTATTATACATATAGTAAAATACTTTTAGCGTGTATGTATATATATAAACACTTTAAATATAAACATATTTACTTTCTATTTTCTGTTAACATTATAAAAATTATAACTTATAAAATTATTAATTATAATATATATATATCTTTGTTTATATAAGTTTATAATATATACACTTAATTATCTAAAAATAAGTTATGAGATTAGAATAGTTTTGAAACTTTGTTATTTTTTTTTAATTTCGTGTAATTAAGGACAAACTCATATAATTAATTAAATTAATTAATGAAATTATGATTATTAATTAACTTGTAATGTCATTTAATATCTGTACTTTATATATATTAGGTTTATTTATAAAGAATATAATTACTATTATATATATACATTGAAATAGTTTTAATATATATATACTTTGAATATAAATATATTTACATTTTATTTTCTGTTAACATTAAAAAAGTTATAACTTATAAAATTATTAATTAGAATATATATATATACACACACTTTATAGTATATAACTTGTAATGTTTTTTAATACATACACTTTATATTATATATTATGTTCATTTATAAAGAATATAATTATGATTATATAAGTTAATAATTACTAAACAATAAAATAATATTTATTTATATTATATATTATGTTCATTTAGAAGCACACTTTATAGATTTTGATTATTTAAATTTAAATAATCTAATTAGTAGTTAATTATATGAAATATATAGGAAAAATATTATTATATATAAATATGGGTTTGGGTTCGGGTAATTGGGTACCCATGAAGAACATTTTAATAATTTTTTTATCTAATCAGGTTTTTAAACGAGTTAGGGTAATTATAGGATAGTGAGAATGTATTAGAATTAGGGTTAAGGTAGTAATTTTAAAATTATTTGAGTAGTTAATAGGATTTGGGTATTTGATTTTTTATAGGGTTAGGGTTTGGGTATCTCGAAATTAACGGGTACCGTATCCGTTGACAACCCTAATGACTGATGCATATATACAAAAACTTTTAAAATCAAAGCAGTCATAAGTCTTCTTGGAAATTATTTTCCTGGTTTTGCACCTGTGCATATGTTTGCTCTTTAATTTTCCTTTTTTTTTCCAATTAATTATTGGTATTAAGCTTATATATGGAAAATCCCCCACCCTCCATGGATGGGTAACCAATCAAAGAGAGAGAGAAAAAAACAAAAGCTTATATATGGAAAATAAGTTCCATCTTATACAGAAAATCTCTGTATGGTATATCGGCCAGTCAGGTTTCCCAAGTGCAAGGGCAGGTAAAATCTCATTCACCAAGCGTGTGATAAATTTCTTATTCTTATTAGGCATGATATTCCCTAAAACGGGAAAAATTAAATTATTAAATTCCTAAAAGCTATGAAATGCAAAGGTGATTTATTACTCATAAGCTGCAGATGGAAAGAAAATCTACCTTTGCGTGTATAATTAATTGACGATATCGTTTACTATTTCCATATAAAGAAATATTATCCCTACGGCTAGCTCATGCCTCTATATATAACGGCAGAGAGCACCAACTTACACCTACAGTACTGATAATCTATCCTATACGATCAAAGAAATTTTAGTGGTGATAATGGAGGCTCAGGTTATCTTTGGCATCTCCCTCGCTGTCATCTTCTTCGTCTCTGGTATATTTTTTTTTTCCTTAACTCTTCTTGTTTCGATGCTCTTTCTTTGGAGGTATCTACAAAAGGTTTTTGTCTTTGAAATTTTTTCTGTGGGATTTTTCATGTCTAATGTCGACGCTAATCATTAAGTTCAATCAAACGCAGGGGCTAAATCAGCTACATTCACATTAAACAACAACTGCCCCTTCACAGTTTGGCCTGGAATTCTAACAAGTTCAGGACCTCAATTATCCACAACGGGCTTTGAGTTAGCCTCAAAAGTCTCATTAATCCTAGACGTTCCAGCTACATGGTCCGGCCGATTGTGGGCTCGAACTCAATGCACAAACGTTAATGGCAAGTTCCAATGTGCCACAGGGGACTGTGCCTCTGGTCAGGTTTCATGCGGCGGCGCTGGTGGGATCCCACCAGTATCCCTGGCAGAATTCACCCTCGCAGCAAACAATGGACAAGATTTTTACGACGTTAGCCTCGTTGATGGCTTCAACTTGCCTCTTTCAATCGCCCCACAAGGTGGTTCGGGAGGTTGCACCCCTGTCAGCTGCACGGCCAATGTGAATGCAGTTTGCCCGCAGGAATTACAGGTTAAGGGGTCTGATGGAGGCGTTGTTGCCTGCAAAAGCGCATGCTTGGCCTTTAATCAATCTCAGTATTGCTGCACAGGCAATTTTAGTACCCCGGATACTTGCCCTCCCACAAATTATTCTAATATTTTTAAGAGCCAGTGCCCTCAGGCTTATAGTTACGCTTATGATGATAAGTCTGGTTTGGCTACATGTACTGGTGGAGCTAATTACCTCATAACTTTCTGTCCTTGAAGATTAGTTTTCTTGATCTATAAAATCTTGAACTACAAAAATGTTATGATCAAGAATATAATCTTCAAATATATTTCTTTATCTACGTTTTTTTATAGACTGTTTCTTTCAGTTGATTTTGGCTGATTATTTGGAAAATCGTCTTGTTGCCTATAGCAATAATTTATTTAGCCCTTGACAACTGGCTTTTTCTATGAATCATCTTGCTTCCATGACGAATTAATTATTGCCTTGTTCTTTAAATCATCTTGCTTCCATGGCTAATTAATTAGGAAATTTAGGTTACAGTCTGGGCCATGCAATTTTGATAACTAGGGAGCTTCAAGAAGTTCTGCAAATGAAAAGAAAGTTACATGCAGTTTTATCATCACGTTCTTTGCATGAATTTTTCATAATTCAATTATCATCACGACCACTTATTTGGTCATGCGATTATAAGAATGGTTGTCTAAGAATGGAATGAAATTCTGGTTAAGCCAAAAAGAGCAAATTTTACAGCTGCCTCATCACGTTCTGTTCATGATGTGTATATAGACTTTGATCAGATAAAAAAAATCGAGATACTAAAATTATGACTAATATACAAAAAAGAAAGGAAATATTAAACCTGATAATTCGTGTTTTCGTGTCTTAAACTTGTTAGATACGATTAGACACGAAACATATTAAGGTTAAACATGAACACGATACGAATACTATTCGTGTCTTAAATTTAAAACATGTACATGTATACGTTTAATAATCGTGTAACATGACAAGACACGTTTAGACACGTTTGTTAAACGTGTCAATATATGACATAACAAGATTAATAACACAATTAACACGTTTAAGACGTTTAACACGATTAAATAAAAATATTTACAATTAAATATAATTTTATTATGTAAATTTAAAATCAATAATTATAAAAAAAATTATAACAAAACAAAATAATAAGAATATCAAATATAACAAAACAAAATTTAAAATTAGGATTTGGACATGACATAATTACATTATTATCTTTATAAAATTTAAAAATCTTATTAAAATAATTGTTTAAAATTATTTAAATAAGGCTAAAACAATATTTGATTATTAATTTTTAACAAATTGATAAACGTACCATGTATATACGTTTAAACACGATAACACGATTAAACACGTTTATACGTTTAAACATGATAACATGATTAACACGATTAATTAAACGTGTTTAAATGTATTTTAAACGTGTTACTCGTGTTTGAGACGTTAAGATACAAAAATTTTCGTGTCTTAAATGTGTCAGACACGATTAGACATGAAACACGTTAAGGCTAAACCTAAACTTGTTTAATTCCGTGTCTTCTCATATTATGTTAACGTATTGTGTCTAAAATTGTTAGATCTAAAAAATATATGTAGGCCGGCTTCATAACTTTCCTTCTTATCGAAAATGGGATATTTTCAAGTTTTGGCAATGGCATGAGAGGTGAAGAATTTTACTATACGGGAGGAAAGTATTCTTGTTGACAGAGTGCTACTGTCATCCATCGTATATGGTTGTCATTTACTATTTGATTTGAATTAATTAGTCATATATAATTAATTAGAGATTAAAAATACACAAATCATTTTTACATACTTAGCATTTTATAGCTATTATAACGAGGACTTCTTTTAACATCAATATGGGGTTTTCAAACTATAATCAGAGTAAAAGTGGCGTTTCATATGAGATGTTCCACATTTGAGATACTGGACATGTTCTTTTTGTGTGAGGTGTTCCACAGTTGAGATACCGGACATGTTCTTTTTGTGTGAGATGTTCCACATTTGAGATATTGGACATCTTCTTTTTGTGCTTACTTTTTTATTGTTTTACAAGCATATGTATAGTTTGATGTCTATGAAACATTGAGTGCTTTGAAAAGATGATGGTAGTTCTTGATAAAGCAAATATTCATGTTTGGACACCCTACCATGAATTAGCTTGCCAACGTAATAAGATTTAAATATCTATCTTTATGAATTTTTATTTTGAAAATTAAGGATTTCATTGATCAGCAGGGAATAAAAAGTTCCCACGACTTTACAAAAGAAAGCCCTTGACTTTAAGGTGCTATGGCCCTACATTATCAAGAATTTGGATTTTATCAATAGAAATTCTACCGATAAAGTATTATAATTTGTCGGTATTCTAATTCACCAACAAAAATGTTGATAGAAAAATCTATCAAGGTTGAGAATATCGTCGGTAATGACCACTTCGTCGGTGAAGGAATAATCCGTCAGAACATCCAATAGAATATTTTGTCTACTTTTCTGTCAAAAAACTAGCCAATGAGTCACCTAGAGGTATGGTTGGTGGTACAACCATTTCGTTGAAAAATTTTATCAGTGCAGTATCGACGGACGTTATTGATGAAATAACTGATGGATTGAACGCAGACCACATTATCAAATTCTATCAGTAAAAAGTGTGAATTTGTCGGTAAATTCCGTTGAGTATCTCCTTAGAGCCTGTTTGGCTTGACTTTTTTTTTTAACTTAAAAGCTATTATGAAGCTCTTATGAAAAATAATAATTTTTAAAATTAAATTAAAGTTGTTTGGTAAATTTTTTTTTTATAAGTTATAATTTTTGTTAAAATTATAATAGAAGGTATTTCTTTTTTTTAAGAGGATAATATTGTAATTATTTTTAACAAATGAGGATATTTTTAGAACAAAAATAAAAATTTTCTTGTATTTTTAAAAGAAGAGAAGAAAAAACTCCTCGTTGGAGTTTTTTTTTAAGCTCTTTTTATAAAAATTTTGTTTTAAAAAAAAAAACTACTTTTTTTTAAGAGCTTTTCAAAAAATCATGTTTGGTCTGGCTTTTACTTTTAAGAGATAGATAAGTTGAAAAAAAGTTAGGCCAAACATGCACTTGTAGAATTTTTAGAAAATATTAAATGCCTCAAAGATTATGAAGCTACAAATATCTTAAAAGTCATCTAGCAATAAATAGTTATACTCTTTCCTCTCTGCTATTGTCAATTAATTTATTAGTACATTAATTAATTTAATTTCTTTTAAACTAAATAATATCACTGATTTAATTAAATTTTATTTAATCAATTAAATAGCTTAATTAAGTTATTAATATATTAATTAATTTAATTATTTTTTAAATTAAATGCTATTACTTATTTTATTAATTAAACTATTTAATTAAGTTATTAGTACACTAATTAATTTAGTTTTTTAAACTAAATAATACTACTTATTTAATTAAATTTTATTTAATCAATTAAACTATTTAATTAATTTCTTAATACATTATTTGATTTAATTATTTTTTAAATTAAATATTTTTACTTATTTAATTAATTGTTTACTAATATATTATTTTAGTTTATTATTTAACTATTTAATTAACTTATGAGTACATTAATTATTTTTTTAAAACTAAATAATATTACTTAATTATTTAAATTTTATTGAATCAATTAAACTATTTAATTAAGTTATTAATACGTTAATTAATTTCAGTTTATTTTCAAATTATATAATATTACCAATTTTTTAAGTTTTTACTAATACATTATTTTAATTTATTAATTAAAATATTTAATTAAGTTATTAGTACATTAATTAATTTAATTTTTACAATTAAATAATATTACATATTTAATTAAATTTTATTTAATAAATTAAAATATTTAATTAAGCTATTAAAATATTAATTAATGTAATTATTTTCAATTAAATATTATTACTTATTTAATTAATTTTTTACTAATACATTATTTATTTTAGTAATTAAATTATTTAGTTAAGTTATTTGTACATTAATTAATTTAATTTTTTAAAACTAAATAATATTACTTATTTAATTAAATTTTATTTAATAAATGAAACTACTTAATTAAGTTATTTATTAATTAATTTAATTATTTTTGGAGATTAAATATTATTACTTATTTAAGTAATTGTTTACTGATAAATTATTTTATTTTATTAATTAAACTATCTAATTAAGTTATTAGTACATTAATTAATTTAATTTTTAAAACTAAGCAATATTATTTATTTAATTAAATTTTATTTTGTCAATTAAACTATTTAATTAAGTCAATTAAACTATAATTAATACATTAATTAATTTATTTTTTGAAATAAATATTATTACTTATTTAATTAATTGCTTAGTAATGCATTATTTTATTTCATTAATTGAATTACTTAATTTAAGAGATTAATACTTTAATTAATTTAATTATTTGATAAATTAAATAATATTTCTTCTTCAATTACTTGCTTAGTAATATATTATTTATTTAATTAATTAAATTTTTATTAAGTTATTGATGCATTAATTAATTTAATTATGGCATATTGATTAATCCAAAATAATTATGGAATCACCAAAAAGTCAAAAAAGTAACTAGTCAGATATATCAATAACATTCAAGTGAGGGAAACAAATTAAACTTTATCAACTAATTTGATCATCTCACTGGGAATAGTTACAATAGAGTAACTTGGGGAGAAAATTGTATATAGTGGAGCCAAGTGATCTTTTTGTTAACCAGTGCTCCCTTTCCCCCATTTTATGAAAGATTCTTATGCATCTTGTTTTCAAAAAAAAAAAGAGTAAAATACTCTCACACTTTTAACTTTTAATTATAATTACATACGGATCTATTAGTTTTCAAAATGAATATCCTTCTAAATGCATAAATAACAATAATGCCTAAACATGAAATGTGTAAAATGTCTTTTTTCTTTTTTCACTCTTTTTCGTTCTCTCAAACTGGCTGATAGTGCTTCATTACATCAGTTGGCCACCTTGCTATTGGATCTGGTCATGAAATGTTAGATCCACCCCATTTAGTGCTCTCCAAGGGAGTGTGAGATCTAGCCACACACCCCAAGTACCAGGTTGGTGCTCCCTTGGGGAGTGTTCTCAGCCACGAGATGGCTAGGTTGAGAGGTATTTTCTTGAAACGAGAGAAAAAAATTTAAAAACGAAAAATATAATTTATATAGTAGTAATTTTTTAATTTAATGAAAAATTATCCTAAAAATATTACTATGTCATCAAACTAATGAAAATATTGACAGTTGACTACGGTAGGACTTATTTATCTAGCGAAAATATTTATTTGGGACCGACTATCTATTTTGAAAACTAATGAACTCATGTGTAATTGCAATAAAAAATTTGGAATGTGAAGGTACTTTATCTAAAAAAAACTTGGGAAGAAAATTTAAAAATGCACTACAAATTATATGCAACATATAGTCTCAGAGCCATTTTAGAAAAACAAAAGGCAAAACCCTTCTTAGTTCTTTTCAAACCTTGATCATGTATGCTTGATAGATGCCATTAATATCGAGATGTAGAGTAAATCAATTATAGTTTGTTAGGTAAAGTACCTCATAAAATTGTTAGTTGTTGGTCTTATGCCTAACATCAAATATTTACATCTAATGCTTAAATGCTTGCCTACTTTAGTACGTGGATGTTGGTATAAATGGGGTTTAGATGGAATTCAAAAAATTGGTAAAACTGCATTCAAGGTGTTTTCAAAAAAAAAAAAAATTTAGGCGTGTCTTTCAGTAGACACTATCTTTTAAGACCTATTTCGCTCTCATCATTCAGTATGCCAAGGGTTATCATGCGAATAGCCTTAAAGATACAATGAAGTTAACATCTAACTTCATTTTACACTTTACAAGAATAGACCACTAGATACAAACTCGAGGTTTGCAAAGTTGTTTGGTCTTCGAGACTACCTTTTATAGCAAGTAGATTATAAAAAATTTGGACTCTTTTGGTAGATGATGAGAAATCAAGTGTTCATATTTATTTTTAGAACATAATACTTCTCTTGTTCTTGATTTTTTTTTGCTCTTATCTCATTTGTTTTTGGTGTGTTAAAATAGTTGGTAACAAGTCCTTCATATCGACTTTCATGTATCTTTTTTGAAGAACATAACCCTTTCATTGAAGCACCTCTACATCTTAAAAACACCTCTGCATATGATAAGACACAATCCTTTGATAAAGGTATTGTTTCAATAATTACCTTACGAAACTGAGCAAAAAGAAAATAATTATCTTATAAAAGGTCAACCATTCATACAATAAGACATAATCTTATGAAAAGATAACTTTTGATGTCCAAGCTTCTTAGTTGTGATATTTTTCAATTGTCTCTTCACCTTTAGATTTAAAAGTGTTTTTTCAGCATACCACTTTACCAAGAGATATAACTATTCCCATTAAAAACTCACCTACAATTCAATAGTCACACTATATGAAACCTTTAAACTAAGATAGTTTTTCCTTATGTAACATAACTTTTGAGCTAAAATAACTTTTCATATTAAGAGACAATCTTTTTATTTTGAAAATACACTAACAGTGAATGCAATTAAGGATCAACGATAATAACATAGTACATACAGATCCTTGAAAAAACTCTAAGACAACAGAGATTGATTCCATGGGTAAGTTTTATATAACAACCAACAAAATCCCATTAAGAAACCTAAAAGCTACTTTTTTGGGAGAATCACCTACAAGCTAGAATGAAGCATCTTAATTTTTTATTTAAATTGTGAAGAGTAAAATATAACTCCCATCAAGGTCAAGGCATAACCATAAGATATAATCTTTGAGCTATAATGTAAAAAGATAACTTTTCATATCCAAACTTTTGAGTTGTTATATTTATTTAAACTGTGAAGAGTAAAATATAGCTCTTATCAAGGTCAAGGCATCATGGCATGTGGCATAAATAACATAATTAAATTAAACTATTTAATTAAGTTATTTATTAATTAATTTAATTATTTTTTGAAATTAAATATTATTACTTATTTAAGTAATTGTTTACTAATAAATTATTTTATTTTATTAATTAAACTATCTAATTAAGTTATTAGTACATTAATTAATTTAATTTTTAAAACTGAGTAATATTATTTCTTTAATTAAATTTTATTTTGTCAATTAAACTATTTAATTAAGTCAATTAAACTATAATTAATACATTAATTAATTTATTTTTTGAAATTAAATATTATTACTTATTTAATTAATTGCTTAGTAATGCATTATTTTATTTCATTAATTGAATTACTTAATTTAAGAGATTAATACTTTAATTAATTTAATTATTTGATAAATTAAATAATATTTCTTCTTCAATTACTTGCTTAGTAATATATTATTTTATTTAATTAATTAATTTTTTATTAAGTTATTGATACATTAATTAATTTAATTATGGCATATTGATTAATCCAAAATAATTATGGAATCACCAAAAAGTCAAAAAAGTAACTAGTTAGATATATCAATAGCATTCAAGTGAGGGAAACAAATTAAACTTTATCAACTAATTTGATCATCTCACTGGGAATAGTTACAATAGAGTAACTTGGGGAGAAAATTGTATATAGTGGAGCCAAGTGATCTTTTTGTTAACCAGTGCTCCCTTTCCCCCATTTTATGAAAGATTCTTATACATCTTGTTTTTTTTAAAAAAAGAGTAAAATACTCTCACACTTCTAACTTTTAATTATAATTACATACGAATCTATTAGTTTTCAAAATGAATATTCTTCCAAATGCGTAAATAACAATAATGCCTAAACATGAAATGTGTAAAATGTCTTTTTTCTTTTTTCACTCTTTTTCGTTCTCTCAAACTGGCTGATAGCGCTTCTTTACATCAGTCGGCCACCTGGCTACTGGATTTGGTCATGAAATGTCAGATCCACCCCATTTAGTGCTCTCTAAGGGAGTGTGAGATCTAGCCACACACCCCAAGTATCAGGTTGGTGCTCCCTTGGGGAGTGTTGTCAACCATGAGATGACTGGGTTGAAAGGTATTTTCTTGAAAAGAGAGAAAAAATTTAAAAACGAAAAATATAATTTATATAGTAGTAATTTTTAAATTAATGAAAAATTATCCTAACAATATTACTATGTCATCAAACTAATGAAAATATTGACAGTTGACTACTGTAGGACTTATTTATCTAACGAAAATGTTTATTTGGGACCGACTGTCTATTTGAAAAACTAATGAACTTATGTGTAATTACGGTAAAAAATTTGGAATGTGAAGGTACTTTACCTAAAAAAAACTTGGGAAGAAAATTTAAAAATGCACTACAAATTATATGCAACATATAGTCTCAGAGCCATTTTAGAAAAAAAAAAAAAAGGCAAAACCCTTCTTAGTTCTTTTCAAACCTTGATCATGTATGCTTGCTAGATGCCATTAATAGCGAGATGTAGAATAAATCAATTATAGTTTGTTAGGTAAAGTACCTCATAAAATTGTTAGTTGTTGGTCTTATGCCTAACATCAAGTATTTACATCTAATGCTTAAATGCTTGCCTACTTTAGTACGTGGATGTTGGTATAAATGGGGTTTAGATGGAATTCAAAAAATTGGTAAAATTGCATTCAAGGTGTTTTTAAAAAAAAAAAATTTAGGTGTGTCTTTCAGTAGACACTATCTTTTAAGACTTATTTCGCTTTCATTATTCAGTATGCCAAGGGTTATTATGCGAATAGGCTTAAAGATACAATGAAGTTAACATCTAACTTCATTTTACACTTTACAAGAATAGACCACTAGATACAAACTCGAGGTTTGCAAAGTTGTTTGGTCTTAGAGACTACCTTTTGTAGTAAGTAGATTATAAAAAATTTGAACTCTTTTGGTAGATGATAGGAAATCAAGTGTTTATATTTATTTTTAGAACATAATACTTCTCTTGTTCTTGATTTTTTTTTGCTCTTATCTCATTTGTTTTTGGTTTGTTAAAATAGTTGGTAACAAGTCCTTCATATCGACTTTCATGTATCTTTTCTGAAGAACATAACCCTTTCACTGAAGCACCTCTACATCTTAAAAACACCTCTGCATATTATAAGATACAATCCTTTGATAAAGGTATTGTTTCAATAATTACCTTACGAAACTGAGCAAAAAGAAAATAATTATCTTATAAAAGGACAACCAGTCATACAATAAGACATAATCTTATGAAAAGATAACTTTTGATGTCCAAGCTTCTTAGTTGTGATATTTTTCAATTGTCTCTTCACCTTTAGATTTAAAAGTGTTTTTTCAACATACCACTTTACCAAGAGATATAACTATTCTCATTAAAAACTCACCTACAATCCAATAGTCACACTATATGATATAACCTTTAAACTAAGATTGTTTTTTCTTATGTAACATAACTTTTGAGCTAAAATAGCTTTTCATATTAAGAGACAATCATTTTATTTTGAAAATACACTAACAATGAATGCAATTAAGGATCAACGATAATAACATAGTATATACAGATCCTTGAAAAAACTCTAAGACAACAGAGATTGATTCCATGCGTAAGTTTTATATAACAACCAACAAAATTCCATTAAGAAACCTAAATGCTACTTTTTTGGGAGAATCACCTACAAGCTACAATGAAGCATCTAAATTTTTTATTTAAATTGTGAAGAGTAAAATATAACTCCCATCAAGGTCAAGGCTTAACCATAAGATATAATCGTTGAGCTATAATGTAAAAAGATAACTTTTCATATCCAAACTTTTGAGTTGTTATATTTATTTAAATTGTGAAGAGTAAAATATAGCTCTTATCAAGGTCAAGGCATCATGGCATGTGGCATAAAAAACTTTAAGAAAAAATTTATATACAACAAATGTGGACAACACAATAGTTCACTATTGTAATTAGATTTTACTAACCACTTCTGTCGATGAATTCTGTCAGTATTTCGTCAATATTCTGTTGAAAAATTACACAGTTGTTATCCATCGACAATTCATCTGTTTTCTTGTAGTGTTATAATAAACATTTCTATCTTTATGAGTTGGTAGTATAATTAAATATAATTTACTGATTGATCTTTAATATCGTTTGTTTTTCATATATTCGTGTTACATGATCTTTTTATTGAGTGTGAAGAACGAAACCTATTACTTACGTGACCTTTCTACATAGTTGTAGACACTAAATCATAAACAAAAAATAAATAAAAATAATAAAAAATAAAATAAAAAAGAAATGAAAAAAGAGGGGAGTGAGGTACAACTGGCAGGGTGCGGACGCACCCTGCCAGGCACCTCCCTCACCCTGCCAGATGCGAAAAATTCGCGTCTGGCAAGGTAGTGGAGCGTGCCCCCTCCAGAGCCCAAGAATCGGGTATAAAGGAGGGGACACTGTAGCATTCGGGGGAGGGGGATCAAAAAATCTGCACATCAAAAAATTTTCCAGATTTCCAGCAAAAGGGAGAAGCCACAAACAAAAAAAAAGGGGAAGAAAGAAAGAGGGCATGGGGCTTTTTCTTAGTGCCGCCGGTTTGGGTGAGTGAGGAAGGGGGAGATCTTGGGTGAGAGAGCAAAAAGAGATCTTGGGTGAGAGAGCAAAAAAAGGATCTTGGGTAAGAAAGCAAAAAAAGAAACGGGTGGAGAGAAAGAGAAGTAGCTGGGCACTAGAGAGAGAAAGGGGAGGAAAAAGTGAAGAAATGATAAAAAATAATGGGGTTTCTTAAAGTGTATTCTAGGTAGACCTCCAATTTCCCACCCCAAATGGCATATTTTGGAAGAATAAAATTTGCTGACTTGATTGGAGTGGGTTGTAGATTTGGAGGAGCTTAGAAAGGTAAAATATTTATCATTTCTCTTAAATTTTTATGGCTTGAGTTGGTTCATTTTATTTATTTGTAGGACTATTGTTTAATCATTTAAGATTAATACTTCAATGTAATGTTCTAAAATCCTTAGGTTTTATTTTTGAGATTTAAGAAAGTAATACAAATAAAGGAATATATAAATATAAAAAATTTTTACATAAGAAAAGGATTCAAATGTAAGAAAATATTTATTAGAGGTATTGAAACTTAGGAAAATAAAGCACATAGCAAAAAAATAATAAATTGCTAAATAAAATATGTTTATAGTGATAGATCTAGAGATCTAAATATAAAATATAAAAATATAAATGAATGAAATGGATGATAGGCAAAAAAAATATATAAAGGTTAAGTTAAGTAAAAATTGGAGACTATTGAGACATTGGTGAGGTATTCTTGGGTAAAACCATGTAAGGAGCATATAAAATATGTTTATACATTAGATTATAAAAATATATTTAGTGAATGAGAATAAACAAGGAAGAAACATTTTATGTTAAATAAAAAATATATAGTTGAGCTAGTCAAATAATTATAATAAGATAGGTATTAGAATTGACCTTGGAAAAATTGAATTTTAAGACACAATAATATTAAATAAGTTAAGTAAACAATGCCGATGATGGGATAATCGATCGGGATGCGAGAAGTCGCAATCCCGAGCTTATGTTCCCTAGGCTCGGAATCCGAATCAAGGCTCCACCAGTACGATGGGAGGGCCTCGATTTCAAGATTCTGAAATTCTTAATAAATAAAGAGTTTGATGATACAAAAAATTACTCGATAAAAATAATAAATAAATAATAAATGATAAAAAAAAGATAAAATAATAACAATTTAAACATATAATAAATAATCAATTTGAAAATACAATATACATGACATTAAATAAATAAAAATAAATAAATATATAATAGTAAAAAATAACTAATTCAAAATTAAACATTGAGTATTAAGTGGCATAAAGAAATGTGAAGATAAAGATAAAAAAATAATAAATAAGATCTTAGGCATTAGGTTTGAATAAAAGATTGCTTATGAAAAATATAATAAAAAAATATAAAAATATATAAAATAAAAGTAGTATAATAAAAAATATATAATTTTTGTTCACTAAAATAACATAGAATCATAAACAATTTGTCTAAGTATAAATGGAAAACATAAGAACTTAGAACAAAAAATGTAAAGTATAAAAAAATAATAATAAGAAATAAGAATAGAAAATATGATAATAAAATATATAATAAAATAAAAATAATTAATAATAACAAAAAAAACATAGATAATTGCATTAGCATGGCATGTATGTATTGCATCATACATATCATTGCATATAAATATTTCTGTTTCCGAGTTTAAGCCCCGATGATGGGATCTTTCGGAGATCCTGCGAAGGCGGGTATTTCTCGAAAAGTTCCTTAGGTGAAAAGATGTCCTCGGGTCCCACCAGTATGATGGGAGGGCTCGAGAACCATCTTTAATAAAAGGCTTTTGCCCGAATTGGGTTCATTATGCACAAAAATATTATTTTAAAAAGAAAACGTACGATGACCCCGATGACGGGAATTATTCGTCGAATTTGTGAAGGCGAGTTTCTCGGATAATTCCCTAGGTGAGAGAATATCCCGAGTCCCACCAGTATGATGGGCGAATTCGGAAAATATCCTCGATAAAAGGTTATTTGTCCGGCATTTTTATCTCACGCCATGCATTTCATCTCGTCACCCATTTGCATTCCATTTTAGGTTAAATAGGAGATAAAATAAAAAATAATAATTAAGGAAATCTAGTGAAATTAAAAATTAAAGCCCAATAGGATAATCTAAAAATGGTACCGTTCATGGAATGGGCGTCCGAGGGGTGCTAATCCTTCCCCGGGCGTAACCGTACTCCCGAACCTAGATCCAGAAAATTGTAGACCGGTTTAAGGTTCTTTTCGGTGGGCTTAAAATTAATTTAAGTTTTCATCAATTAGAATCGAGTCAATAGGTGGCCAATCGCACCTAGTAAAACAAGATTGGTGGCGACTCCTAGTTTAATTTTTAGTGAGTTTTCACATTCACGTCTAGCGGTCGGGTTCCCGAACCCGCACGTTATGACAATAGTCAACACATAACTTGGTTGACTCTTCTCTTCTACGATTTAGTTAAATATATAGACTTAGTTGCAAAGTTGGGTACAGGTTCAATTGATTTTCTTTTTCAAAAAAAAAAAAGCGACAGGTTTAATTAATTCAACGTCCAATTTCATTCTTCACACTATTGTAGACACTAAATTACAAATAAAAAATGGAGTAAAATATATATATAATAAATTTTTTTAAAAAATAATAATAATGAAAAAATGAAAAAAATGAAAAAAGAAAGGAGAGAGGTACGACTGGCAGGTTGCGGACGCACCCTGCCAGGCACCTCTCTCACCTGCCAGACGCTAATTTTTCGCGTCTGGCAGGATAGTGGAATTTGCCCCCGGGTGCCCAGGGACAAGGCAATGGAGCGTGCCCCCTCCAGAACCCGGGAATCGGGTATAAAGGAGAGGGGGCACTGTAGCATGAAAGGGGGAGAACCTGCAACAAAAAAATTCCAGCAGCCACACCAAAAAAATCCACAAAAAAATCGGAGATCTGGCAGGCCAAAGCAACAAAGCAACCTGCAAGCAAAAAACCACCAGCTTCCCGGGGGCAGCAACATCGGCAACCGCATCTGCCATGGCTAGAGACGAAGCAGTGAACAGCACCAAAATTCCTAAGCCGCAGGCGTGAGGGAGGGAGAATCTGCAGATTGACGCCAGGATTTGCTGCTGACGCAAGGGGAAGAAGCACTGAACGGAGAAATAGAGAGAGAGGAGCGGCGGCTGGCGCAAGGGAAAGAAGCACCGAACGACAAGATCCTGGATCCCACAGCCGACGGAAAAGGGGGGAGAGCTCGATCTAGGGGGGAGAGCTCGATCTGGGTAGTCGACGAGAAGGTAGAGAGAGAGAGAGAGAGAGAGAGAGGCGGAGCCGCGGCACCAGATCTGGAAATGATGCAGTGCCAGCGACAGTGAGGATGGGGTGAGAAGGAGGAAGGGAGAGGAATGGTGAGTGAAGAAAGAGGGAGGTGCCAAAGGTTAAAGATGGCACCGTTTTGACTTACCCAAAACCCCTTGTGACTACAAAACGACACCGTTTCGGTGCTGGAGGGAGTGGCTATTCATAACAAGGTAAATTCTTCATTTTTATTATAGATATATTGTCTTGATTTTGTGGTGCTAAGTTTGACGTAAAATTTATATATATATATATAAAAAAAAAGAGGAAGCTAATTAGTTTCGTTAGAGTATTAATTTAGTTAAAGTACATATGATATTTAGCGGATTGTTTGTTTAAAAAATATATATATAAATATGGGAAAAGATGAAATGTGGAACATATTTATGAGATTCATAGTCATGAAAATTTATGTAGAGATAATAAGAGTGAAAATAAATTAGAATTAAAATATGATGAAACAAAAATGTGGAAAAATCAAATTAGGTAAAAAGGTAGTTCTATATAAATGGAGAAAGAATAAAATAGGAGAAGATAAAGAACTATTTAATATAGATAAGATAACTGCTCAATTTGATGCCGATGATGGGATAATCGATCGGGATGCGAGAAGTCGCAATCCCGAGCTTATGTTCCCTAGGCTCGGAATCCGAATCAAGGCCCCACCAGTATGATGAGAGGGTCTCGTTTTCAAGATTCCGAAATCCTTAATAAATAAAGAGTTTGATGATACAAAAAATTACTCGATAAAAATAATAAATAAATAATAAATGATAAAAAAAAGATAAAATAATAACAATTTAAACATATAATAAATAATCAATTTGAAAATACAATATACATGACATTAAATAAATAAAAATAAATAAATATATAATAGTAAAAAATAACTAATTCAAAATTAAACATTGAGTATTAAGTGGCATAAAGAAATGTAAAGATAAAGATAAAAAATAATAAATAAGATCTTAGGCATTAGGTTTGAATAAAAGATTGCTTATGAAAAATATAATAAAAAAATATAAAAATATATAAAATAAAAGTAGTATAATAAAAAATATATAATTTTTGTTCACTAAAATAACATAGAATCATAAGCAATTTGTCTAAGTATAAATGGAAAACATAAGAACTTAGAACAAAAAATGTAAAGTATAAAAAAATAATAATAAGAAATAAGAATAGAAAATATGATAATAAAATATATAATAAAATAAAAAATAATAACAAAAAAAACATAGATAATTGCATTAGCATGGCATGTATGTATTGCATCATACATATCATTGCATATAAATATTTCTGTTTCCGAGTTTAAGCCCCGATGATGGGATCTTTCGGGGATCCTGCGAAGGCGGGTATTTCTCGAAAAGTTCCTTAGGTGAAAAGATGTCCTCGGGTCCCACCAGTATGATGGGAAGGCTCGAGAACCATCTTTAATAAAAGGCTTTTGCCCGAATTGGGTTCATTATGCACAAAAATATTATTTTAAAAAGAAAACGTACGATGACCCCGATGACGAGAATTATTCGTCGAATTTGTGAAGGCGAGTTTCTCGGATAATTCCCTAGGTGAGAGAATATCCCGAGTCCCACCAGTATGATGGGCGGATTCGGAAAATATCCTCGATAAAAGGTTATTTGTCCGGCATTTTTATCTCACGCCATGCATTTCATCTCGCCACCCATTTGCATTCCATTTTAGGTTAAATAGGAGATAAAATAAAAAATAATAATTAAGGAAATCTAGTGAAATTAAAAATTAAAGCCCAATAGGATAATCTAAAAATGGTACCGTTCATGGAATGGGCGTCCGAGGGGTGCTAATCCTTCCCCGGGCGTAACCGTACTCCCGAACCTAGATCCAGAAAATTGTAGACCGGTTTAAGGTTCTTTTCGGTGGGCTTAAAATTAATTTAAGTTTTCATCAATTAGAATCGAGTCAATAGGTGGCCAATCGCACCTAGTAAAAAAAGATTGGTGGCGACTCCTAGTTTAATTTTTTAGTGAGTTTTCACATTCACCTCTAGCGGTTGGGTTCCCGGACCCGCACGTTACGACAGTTGGCGACTCCACTGGGAACCAAAGAGAGTCGAGCCATTAAAAAAAATATAATAGGTTATCCAAGGCTTTAAATAATCCACTGTTTCCTTAATAATTAATGATTTGTACTGCATATTTTGTTTGGTACACTAGTTTATTTCGCATTTATTACTTTATTGCTTCTAATACTTGCGGGGATTTAGGGTAGAGGGATGTGAGATTGTTACTTTGAACTCATGATTTCCTTCACACACACAGCACATTTTACATTCATGCATAAACCCTCCACCCGGGTTATGTCCTTTTTAGGAGGGAGTTTAGTAGCTACGCTCTCGTGAGGTGATAACCTCCGCACGGGCTAGTGAAGACTCCCACTCAAATCGAACCTAGTCCGTTTGAAGCCTGTAATGGGTGAGGACCGGGGTGCCTTATTAGTCCGTGTGGACGACAGTGAGGAACGATTTAGGAGCCTTAGCTCTGTTTATAAACCCCGCTCAGCATATAGAGTACCGAGAGCAGCTTAACCTTAGAAAGGGCCATACCCGTGAGAATATACCTTATAAGTAGGTACACATGAAGGAATTTCTTCCACTCCATCTATTTTAAATTATGCCTCGAGATAATAAAGTATCGTGGAGTAGACAATAATACCCATGATATTGCTTGTTATTCTCTCATTATTTTTAACATTCCATTATTTCTTTTTACCATACTAACTTAAGTTTATTTTGCTTGTCATGCGCATGTTACATGTTCATTTGCATACAACGTAATTGCATATAGGAGAAATATTGGCTACACAACATTCAACCTAAGAGATCCCAGTTATATCCATGGCATCGTCATCAGCAGGCCCGCTCAACATATACAGAAATGACTATGAGATAGAGTTGCAGATGAGGCAGATTCAACAAGAAAAAAGAGACTGTTTGACCCAAGGACATATCTCAATTTTACCCGAAAGAGTTCACTTGGACCTTCAGCAGAATGACTTTACAGAGATGGTAGGAATTTGGGAACAATGGAGACGTGCTCACCGAGACAATTTTCAGAACAAGTATGGACACATTGCTTGGCTCCTATATGTACCAGTCGATGACCAGATGCTCCGAGCCATTGTCCAGTTTTGGGATCCCTCATATCGTTGCTTTGTCTTTAACAAGGTGGACATGACCCCTACCATAGAAGAGTACTCCTCTCTGCTCCGGATAGACCATATGCAGCCTGACAAGATCTATTGGAGGGCTCAGAAGACGGGACACCGACGAAAGTTGGCCAAGTTGTTAGGAATGACTACGGTAGAAGTGGATAAGCATTTGAAGAAGAAAGGAGACACAGAATGCCTTCCGTGGAGTTTCTTGAACGGATATATTAAAAAACACATGGAGGATGAACAAGGTCTCTTGGCTTTTGCGATGGCAATTTACGGTTTAGTGGTCTTCCCGAAGGTTTTAGGTCATGTGGAGGTGTCAGTCATAGACTTCTTTGATCAGGTGACAAGGAGCATCAACCCGGCCCCATCCATCTTAGCTGAAACCTTCAGATCCTTGAATTTCTGTCGACGCAAAGGTGAGTGACGATTCATCGGATGTGCTCAACTCCTAACCATATGGATCAAAAGCCACTTCGAATGCAAATAGAGCAAATTTCGAAAGCTTTATCTGTTTGCGAGTTGTCCTATCCTTGAGTTCTGCGAAAGTGAATGGCCCGACTACAAAAGGAAAGAAGAGTGGGTCGCAAGGCTCCGGAGGTTAATGAGCATTGAAGTGACTTGGAGAGCTCCATGGATGCCACGAATGCAAGTAATGTATAAATGTGGGGATAAGCCGTGGGTACTACTGATGGGACCTTGGGGAGCCATCAGCTATGCCCTAATAATGGTGCGAAGACAGTTCGGATCTGAGCAGTTCGTGCCCATGACTCACCAGCTCGACCAGTTAGAGTTTACATATGGAGAGCCAGAGACGCTAAAGAGAATTGAGGAAATTGCTCAGGACTGGAAGAAAACTTGCCGAGTAGATCAGGGAAGGGTTACTGATGAAGTCACCACGAGATATCATACTTGGCATGACCAAAGGGTGAAAAATGTCATACATCCCTCGAAGGATCCATCAAAACATCCTGTAAACCTAGAACCTCAAGACGTCCTGCTGGAGAGTGAGTTAACGAGAAAAAGACTTGAGAAGGAGATGATGAATATGAAGCGAAGACATGAGGATGAGCTAGAAGAAGTGAAGAAAGAGACTGCAAGAAAGGTACGGGTGGCTTTGAAAGAGCGGGATGAGTGGCAAAGCAAGTTTGAGGAAGTAAGCGTGGCAAATTCTTCTCTGTTAGCCAGAATACAAGAACTCCAAAGTGCCAACAACGCTTTGCAGCACGAGGTACAAAGAAAAGGACAAACCATCCAAGAGTTGAAAAATGACTGCGACATGTTGGAAACTGCCATGGAGGGCTATAAGGCACAGTATGAAGCAATAAGGCAAGAATATTTCCAAATGAGGGAAAGAAACAACTCATGCACACAAAGCCTTCAAAGGAAAGAAGCTGAAATGCAATGGATACTGAGACAGATGAGAGAAGTGGCATTTAGAGCTCGAGTAATGGCAGACAAGATCGAGGAACTCAGGCGAGAGATCCTTCCCAAGGATGAATTGAGTGAGCGGTTGATCAGTCACCTCAAGATGGTTAGGGACCAATATGACAAAGTCGGTTTTTCTTTTTGATAGTTGTGTATGGTTTTAGACAATGATGTAATTGGATATTTAAGTTTTATGGATGCGGATTTTCTTATGGTAAATGTTGGATGGCCAATATTTTTCCTATTCAAATACATTTCATTTGCATCATAATGCATGATTCAGATAAAAATAATAAATAATAATGCACTCAAATATAAAATTCTAACTTATTCCTTGAACTAATAGAATAAAATTTCAGAAAAACAAATTCTCCACAGATACAATAGAAGAGCCCGTTCTAAGATCATGGGGGACCAGCATTCAGAGAGGATGGATAAGATTGAGAAGAAGCAAGAAGAAATCATGGGTCAGTTATCAAAAATTTTGGAGTTAATATCTACAGATAAAGGAAAGAAAGCGGCAGGGAGTTCTGGTACACCAGAAGACGTTCAACAAACAGAAACCAATACAGACCCCGTGTATCCACCAGGATTTACACCTCCACCTGCAAGGAATGCTTCTATTCCTATGCCATCCGTGGGTCAATATCCATTTTTTGGGATGCCAATAGGACCACCACCGACTTATGCTCAACAAAGGCCAATTGGAGGAGCAAGTCCTTCAGATCCTATCTCTGTACCTGATTTGGATGATCCAAAGGAACAAGAGAAGCTCAAATGTGGATCCGTTGAATCGAAAGATAATCCCGATACCCATAAAAAATTTGACCTTTTTGAGGAAAGACTGCGCATGGTAGAAGGAATGGGAATGTATTGTTCTATGGATGCAATTGAGCTTTGCCTGGTTCCAGATGTGGTTATACCCCCAAAATTCAAAGTTCCAGACTTTGAGAAGTATGATGGAACCAAGTGCCCGGTCACACATATCACCATGTATTGTAGAAGGATGGCCGCATATGCTCATGATGACAAACTCTTGATACATTGTTTCCAAGATAGCCTTACTGGTGCTGCAGCAAAATGGTACGTCCAACTGGACCGCAATTGAATCCACACGTGGAAAGACCTTGCTCGGGCGTTTGTAGCTCAGTATAAGCACGTTACAGATATGGCTCCGGATCGCCTTTCTTTACAAAATATGGAGAAAAAAACCACTGAAAGCTTCAAAGAATACGCTCAAAGATGGAGGAATGTGGCCTCTCAAGTTCAACCACCATTGACTGAGAAAGAAACCACTGTAATGTTTGTTAACACCTTGCGAGCCCCTTACTATGAACGATTGGTTGGTAGTGCCACAAAGAACTTTGCTGATATGGTGATTTCGGGAGAAATGATAGAAACTGCCATTAAACAGGGGAAGATAGAAGGAGGTGATATGGCAAACACAAAGAAAGGGGGAACTTTCAAGAGGAAAGAGGGAGAAGCCCAAGCCATCACTTCAGGACAACACCAAGGAGGGACATACAATCCTTACCAGCCATACCTACCATACCCCTATTACCCAGCTGTGAACAACACTTCACAAAGCCCATACCCATACCCGCCTATGCCAAATGCCTTCCCTAACCTGTACCCATATAATCCCATCCAGCGGACACTCTACCCCACAAATATTCACCCACCTACTTCCACAACTGTTACAGCTTCAACCACACAACAAACAACACCTTCAAACAACCATACTACCGGTGAATCAAGAGGATGGCGAAACAAGCAAGAGAAAGTGCAATTTGACCCAATCCCGATCCCTTATGCTGAACTCTTCACTCAGTTAGTTGCAAACCATCTAGTAGCACCCTTATACATAGAGCCATTAAAACCTCCGTTCCCGAGATGGTATGACACTTTCGCCCATTGTGATTATCATTATGGAATAGAAGGTCACTCAATCGAGAATTGCACGGCATTTAAGCATAAGGTGCAAGGGTTGATCAAGGCAAGAATCCTGAACTTTGAAAAAAAGCTAGAACATAATGTTAACAACAACCCACTGCCAAATCATGCTGGGGCAGGGGTAAATGCAATCGAAAGGGAGGTGTATGTTATAAGGAACATTCGGGAAGTGGAAACCTCCATGGAGAAAGTATTTGAAGCCTTGGTAAAAGCCGATATGCTCGAGGTGTGGTCTGAATGTCCTAATGTGAATGACTCACGAGATATCCAAAGACTATGTTGCTTGTACCACAAAGGATGTGTGGGACATTCAATCTAGGATTGTAGTTCTTTCCGGAAGGAAGTGCAAAGAATGATGGACGAATCAAAGATCGAGTTTTATACGGAAGCTTCAGAGTCAGCAGTAAACATGATATCCAAGGAGTCCACTCACCCAATGAAGATAAAACCTTTGACCATTTTCTACGAACCAAAAGGAGAGTTTGTGGAGGACAAAAACCGTGCCAAGATGATCATCGAAGTCCCTAAACCCTTCCCCTACAAAGACAACAAAGCTGTCCCATGGAACTACAACTGCAAGGTACAAGTTTCAGAAGCGAAGAAATGGATAGCTGAATCTCAAGATGATGTTGCCAATATAACTGGCGTTGGAGGGATTACCCGCAGCGGACGCTGCTATTCACCGAAAGCATTTGAGAATCTCAAGAATGAGAAGGGAAAGGAAAAAGAGCAAAGTCCTAGAAAAGAAAAGGTACAGCCTCCGGAATCGACAGATGGCTCAAAAAGATCGGTGACAGAGAAAGAAGCTGCCGAGTTCCTCAAGTTCATCAAACATAGTGAGTACAATGTAGTCGAGCAATTGAACCAGTTGCCCGCTCGTATTTCACTACTATCTTTGCTCCTCAGCTCAGAACCACATAGGAACTCTCTGATGAAGATTCTGAACCAAGCATATGTGGATCATGATATCTCAGTTGAAAATTTGGACTACATTGTTGGGAACATTTCGGTGGGTAACATAATATCCTTTAGCGATGAAGAAATCCCTTCTGGAGGTAGAGGAAATTACAAAGCCTTGCACATCACTACCAAGTGTAAAGGTTGTACCGTCGCAAAGGTACTGCTTGACAACGGATCGTCCTTAAATGTGATGCCCATGAGGACCTTGGCCCGTTTACCCATCAACATGTCCTACATGCGAAAGAGTCAGATGATCGTAAGAGCTTTCGATGGGACAAGGAGAGAAGTAGTAGGGGACATTGAGATACCGGTAGAAATTGACCCATGTACCTTTACCATTGAATTCCAGGTTATGGATATTGCTCCTTCATACAATTATTTGTTGGGAAGACCTTGGATACACATGGCTGGGGCCATACCTTCATCTCTTCATCAGAAGGTCAAGTTCATCGTGGAAGGGAAGATTGTCTGTGTTAACGGGGAAGAGGACTTACTCATAAGCAAGCCAGCAGATACGCCTTACGTAGAAGCGGCGGAAGAAGTGCCTGAATGTTCCTTTCGATCCTTCGAGTTCGTTAACACCACGTATGTGGGAGAAGGAACCACACCGCCTATTCCGAGGCTTTCCAAAACCACCAAGATGATTGTCAGTCAGATATTATGAAAAGGATACCGAGCGGGGGCAGGATTGGGAAAAGAACTACAAGGCATTAGAAGTCCCATACGTACTACCAAAAATGAAGAAAGGTTTGGCCTGGGGTACAAACCAACTAAGAAGGAAAGAGAAGAAATGATAGCCGAAAGAAGAAAGGAAAGGTTGGCTCGCTTTAAGGGGCATGAGTTGGAAATCCGAGGAATGACATATCCTCATCTTTACAAGACATTCCGATCTGGAGGTTGCATCTTTCCTGAATCACTCACCGTTGGGAACCGAGAATCAGTGTTAGCTTTAGGAGGGACCTTTTCTGATTTATCAATATGTGCAACGGAGGAAGGTGAAGAACAGCCAGGAAATGTGGATGAGATTCCTACTACATACCTTGGGCCACCGAATCTAAAGCTGAGCAGTTGGACCACCATGAGTTTACCAGTCACTTGTGATTCAATTTCAAAGTAATACAAACTAAACATCCATGCTTATGCCCAAAAGCATTGGAATTTTATGTATCGAGCTTTTTATCATTTATCATTTTAATAAATTGACATGCGTAGTGCATTTCTCATATCTCGTCTCATAATTAATCATTTCCATTAGTGTCATTTCATCCCTTTATTTTAACTATTTACCTATACAATAGCTCTACATATTTCAATTCCCCTTTACCTTTCAGGATTCCAAATAATGAATGCGAAGATGATAATGACAGTGGTTTTGAAGTTGATTTTGAAAAAGGTACAAGTGTCAGTGAACTTGACAATACAGAAAACGTGGAGGATTATGATTTAACTTCGGACTTGTTAAGACTAGTAGAACGGGAGGGGAGACAAATTGTCCCACATCAGGAGACACTTGAAACGATTAATTTGGGAAATGAAGAAAATAAGAAAGAAGTTAGGATTGGTGTGACGTTGGTGGAAAAAGAAAAACTAATAAAGCTACTTCATGAATATGTAGATGTGTTTGCATGGTCTTATCAAGATATGCCAGGACTCAATGCAGACATCGTAGCCCATAAACTGCCTTTGAAACCTGAATGCAAACCGATTAAGCAAAAGTTGAGAAGAATGAAACCTGAAATGTTGTTGAAAATTAAAGAAGAGGTGAAAAAGCAGTTCGATGCAGGATTCTTGGAAGTAGCTAAGTACCCTGAATGGGTTGCAAATATTGTCCCAGTTCCTAAGAAAGACGGGAAGGTGAGAATGTGTGTGGATTATCGAGACTTGAATAGAGCTAGCCCAAAAGATAATTTTCCTCTTCCCCACATTGACACCCTTGTTGACAATACTGCCCGCCACTCCATGTTTTCCTTTATGGATGGCTTTTCAGGGTATAACTAAATTAAGATGGCACCAGAGGATAGAGAGAAGACTACCTTCATAACTATGTGGGGGACCTTTTGTTATAAAGTAATGCCATTTGGTTTGAAGAATGCCGGGGCAACTTATCAGCGAGCTATGGTGACTCTCTTCCATGATATGATGCACAAAGAGGTTGAGGTATATGTGGACGATATGATTGTAAAAGCTCGCAAAACAGAGAACCATGCGACCAATCTTGAAAGATTATTTAAGAGGTTACGAAAATTTCAGCTCAGATTAAATCCGGCAAAGTGCACTTTTGGAGTCACTTCAGGAATGCTACTGGGTTTCATCGTCAGTGAAAGAGGAATAGAAGTTGACCCGGATAAGGTTCAAGCAATCCGTGATTTGCCTCTTCCCAAGACGCAAAAAGAAGTTAGAGGATTTTTGGGGAGATTAAATTATATAGCCCGGTTCATATCACAACTCACACTCAAATGTGACCCGATCTTCAAACTCCTTCGTAAACATAATCCGGGGGCATGGAATGAGGAGTGCCAAGTTGCTTTTAACAAAGTTAAAGAATATTTGTTGAGTCCGCCAGTATTGGCACCACCTATGGTCGAGAGACCCCTCCTTTTATACTTAACGGTAAATGAAGGATCCATGGGATGTGTGTTAGGACAACATGATGAAACTGGTAGGAAAAAAAAGGCAGTTTACTATTTGAGCAAGAAGTTCACTGAATACGAGTCCAAGTATTCCTCGTTGGAAAATATGTGTTGTGCTTTAGCATGGACGGCGCATCGACTCAGGCAGTACATGTTATATCATACCACTTGGCTCATTGCAAAGTTGGACCCGATTAAATACATCTTCGAGAAACCTTCCTTATCAAGTAGAGTGGCAAGATGGCAAGTGTTATTGTCTGAATATGATATTGTATATGTGTCCCAGAAAGCTATCAAAGGAAGTGCAATCGCAGATTTTCTTGCAGAAAGGGTGGAAGAAGATTATGAACCAATGGAGTTTGAGTTTCCAGATGAGGACTTGATGTCAATATGTCAAACAAGTGGGGAGGAATCAGAGAAAGAGAATTGGAAGATGTTTTTCGACGGAGCTTCGAATGCCTTGGGGCATGGCATAGGGGTCGTGTTAGTGTCACCAGAAGGAGATCATTATCCCGTTATAGCTAAACTCAACTTCTATTGCACCAATAATGTAGCTGAATATGAAGCTTGTGTCATGGGCATTCAAGCAGCAATCGAGAGGAAAATTCACATTTTGGAAGTGTATGGGGACTCTGCATTGGTTATTTATCAGTTGCGAGGAGAATGGGAGACACGTGACTCAAAGTTAGTTCGGTATCACAAGTATGTATCAAAGCTGATTGAAAATTTTGATGAAATTTGCTTCAATCATTTGCCCCGAGAGGAGAACCAAATGGCCGATGCATTAGCCACGCTAGCGGCAATGTTCAAAGTTGGTACCGATGTCAAGATCCAACCCATCATGATTAATCTTCGAGAGTGCCCCGCACACTGCTCTAGTGTAGAAGAAGAAATAGATGGGAAACCGTGGTACCATGATATTGTGCATTATCTCAAATTTCAGCAGTACCCGGATCAAAGCTCAGAAAATGATAAGAAAACCGTTAGAAGGTTGGCAATGAATTTCTTCTTGGATGGGAACATCTTATACAAGAGAAGTAGGGATCAAACGCTTTTGAGATGCGTGGATTCAACCGAAGCTCGGAGAATAGTTGAGGAAGTTCACGAAGGAGTTTGTGGAGCACATGCAAGTGGACATAAGTTGGCGAGACAGGTCATGAGGGCAGGGTATTACTGGCTCACGTTGGAAAATGATTGTATAGACTTCGTTCGAAAGTGTCACAAGTGTCAGATATATGCAGACCGAATCCACACCCCTGCTAATTCACTGCATGTATTGGCATCACCATGGCCATTCTCAATGTGGGGCATGGATGTGATTGGGTTGATAACCCCGAAGGCGTCAAATGGGCATCGGTTTATCCTGGTGGCAATTGACTACTTCACTAAGTGGGTAGAAGCAGCATCTTATGCCAATGTGACCCAGAAAGTGGTATGTAAGTTCATCCAAAAGGAAATAATATGCCGCTATGGTCTCCCAGAAAGGATCATCACGGATAACGCTAGTAACCTCAATGGTTCGATGATGAAAGAGGTTTGTGCCAAGTTCAAGATCAAGCATCACAATTCAACACCTTATCGCCCAAAGATGAATGGAGCAGTGGAAGCAGCCAACAAGAACATCAAAAGGATAATTGAGAAGATGACAGATACATACAAAGATTGGCATGAGAAGTTACCTTTTGCTTTGCATGCTTATCGCACAACAGTCCGAACTTCCACGGGAGCTACACCGTTCTCTTTGGTGTATGGGATGGAAGCAGTTTTGCCAATTGAAGTGGAAATTCTTTCCCTTCAGGTCCTTAAAGAAGTACAGTTGAAAGAAGCCGAATGGGTTAATGCTCGTTATAAGCAATTGAATCTCATAGAAGAAAAAAGGTTGACAGTACTTTGCCATGGGCAGTTATATCAAAAGAGAATGATGAGGGCATATGACAAGAAGGCACACTCTCGACAGTTCCGAGAAGGAGAATTAGTATTGAGAAGAATTCTCCCGAACCAGCATGATCCTCGTGGGAAATGGACACCGAATTGGGAAGGACCATTCATGGTGAAGAAAGCTTTTTCAGGAGGAGCACTAATTTTGGCGGAGATGGATGGAAGGGAGTTTTCCAACCCGGTGAATGCCGATGCTGTCAAGAAATATTTTGCATAAAAAAAAAAAAGAAGAAGAAAATTTTCAAGTTGAAAACCTGAAAAGGCAGCTTGAATTTGGGAAGATATGTTTAGGGCGAAAACCCGAAAGGGCGGTCTAGACAGGAAAAAGGTCCAAATACTACAAAAGCTTAACACAGAAAGGGTGAAGATCATGATCCAAGATGTGCATGCAAAAGACAAGGGAGCTGACAAATGTGCCTATTTCGGGATAAAATTTTGAGACTACTGATAATATCTATCGAAGCAGTCATTAAGAAAGGACTGTATCCCTTTTGTGTTAATCAATTTTCCCTTGTTCCTTGTCATTATACTTGATTGTAGAAACTTCACTTTTTTCTAATGAAAAATAGTCTTTCACTCCCAACAATGCCCTCATTTCCATTCTGCCAAAAGAGGAGATATGAGTATATTGCATTGCATTTGCCAAAAAATTAGAATGATACTTAATAAAGAGCATGATAAGGTAAGAAACGTTTGCAATATTTTGAAAAAAGGATCGTAATTGACAGGGAATGAAATGGAGTCTAAGAAGAGAAAGAAAGGAATGGAATTAGCAATAGAATGGAGCACAGTAAAAGGGTGAAGAGTGATTGGATCATGCATATGATAGAAAAAGAAAACAGTTATGAGCAATGAATTGAGGAAGACGAGAGATCGGAAATGAGATCGATTCACCCCCCATTGATCAAAGAAAAGGCTCTAAAAATACCAAAAAGGGAAACTGATGAAGATGAATTGACATGTTCAAAATTTTAAAACATTTGAAAAAGAGGGAAATTTATCTCTAAAATCATATGAATTTCAGATGAGGAATTGGTTATTTTTCACCATTTCAAAAAAAAAAAATGAAAAAAAGTTTCGTTGCCTCAGTTTTGGGGAGTTCATTTTAAAGTTTCGGTGCCTCAGTTTTGAGGGGTTCATTTTTAAAGTCTCGTTGCCTCATTTTTGAGGAGTTCATTTTTAAAGTCTCGTTGCCTCATTTTTTAGGAATTCATTTTTAAAGTCTCGTCGCCTCAATTTTGAGGAGTTCATTTTTAAAGTTTCGTTGCCTCAGTTTTGAGGAGCTCACTTTTAAAAATTCTCATGGCCTCAGTTTTGAGGAGTTCATTTTAAAAGTCTTGTGGCCTCAGTTTTGAGGAATTTATTAAAATATATATATATATATAAATATAATAATAATAATAATAATAATAAATATATATGTATATATAATAAAAATTCGATAAGAGAATTAAAGAATTTAGTCGAATACAGTGTTTACGTCTTTGCACTATTTCGAATTTTCGAAATGCTCAAAGAGGGGCAGTTGTAGACACTAAATTACAAATAAAAAATGGAGTAAAATATATATATAATAAAATTTTAAAAAAAATAATAATAATGAAAAAATGAAAAAAATGAAAAAAGAAAGGAGAGAGGTACGACTGGCAGGGTGCAGGCACCTCTCTCACCTGCCAGACGCGAATTTTTCGCGTCTGGCAGGATAGTGGAATTTGCCCCCGGGTGCCCAGGGACAAGGCAATAGAGCGTGCCCCCTCCAGAACCCGGGAATCGGGTATAAAGGAGAGGGGGCACTGTAGCATGAAAGGGGGAGAACCTGCAACAAAAAAATTCCAGCAGCCACACCAAAAAAATCCACAAAAAAATCGGAGATCCGGCAGTCCAAAGCAACAAAGCAACCTGCAAGCAAAAAACCACCAGCTTCCCGGGGGCAGCAACATCGGCAACCGCATCTGCCATGGCTAGAGACGAAGCAGTGAACAGCACCAAAATTCCTAAGCCGCAGGCGCGAGGGAGGGAGAATCTGCAGATTGACGCCAGGATTTGCTGCTGACGCAAGGGGAAGAAGCACTGAACGGAGAAATAGAGAGAGAGGAGCGGCGGCTGGCGCAAGGGAAAGAAGCACCGAATGACAAGATCCTGGATCCCACAACCGACGGAAAAGGGGGGAGAGCTCGATCTAGGGGGGAGAGCTCGATCTGGGTAGTCGACGAGAAGGTAGAGAGAGAGAGAGAGAGAGAGGCGGAGCCGCGACACCAGATCTGGAAATGATGCAGTGCCAACGACAGTGAGGATCAGGTGAGAAGGAGGAAGGGAGAGGAATGGTGAGTGAAGAAAGAGGGAGGTTCCAAAGGTTAAAGATGGCACCGTTTTGACTTACCCAAAACCCCTTTTGACTACAAAACGACACCGTTTCGGTGCTGGAGGGAGTGGCTATTCATAACAAGGTAAATTCTTCATTTTTATTATAGATATATTGTCTTGATTTTGTGGTGCTAAGTTTGACGTAAAATTTATATATATATATATATATATATATATAAAGAGGAAGCTAATTAGTTTCGTTAGAGTATTAATTTAGTTAAAGTACATATGATATTTAACGGATTGTTTGTTTAAAAAATATATATATAAATATGGGAAAAGATGAAATGTGGAACATATTTATGAGATTCATAGTCATGAAAATTTATGTAGAGATAATAAGAGTGAAAATAAATTAGAATTAAAATATGATGAAACAAAAATGTGGAAAAATCAAATTAGGTAAAAAGGTAGTTCTATATAAATGGAGAAAGAATAAAATAGGAGAAGATAAAGAACTATTTAATATAGATAAGATAACTGCTCAATTTGATGCCGATGATGGGATAATTGATCGGGATGCGAGAAGTCGCAATCCCGAGCTTATGTTCCCTAGGCTCGAAATCCGAATCAAGGCCCCACCAATATGATGGGAGGGTCTCGTTTTCAAGATTCCGAAATCCTTAATAAATAAAGAGTTTGATGATACAAAAAATTACTCGATAAAAATAATAAATAAATAATAAATGATAAAAAAAGATAAAATAATAACAATTTAAACATATAATAAATAATCAATTTGAAAATACAATATACATGACATTAAATAAATAAAAATAAATAAATATATAATAGTAAAAAATAACTAATTCAAAATTAAACATTGAGTATTAAGTGGCATAAAGAAATGTAAAGATAAAGATAAAAAATAATAAATAAGATCTTAGGCATTAGGTTGAATAAAAGATTGCTTATGAAAAATATAATAAAAAAAAATATAAAAATATATAAAATAAAAGTAGTATAATAAAAAATATATAATTTTTGTTCACTAAAATAACATAGAATCATAAGCAATTTGTCTAAGTATAAATGGAAAACATAAGAACTTAGAACAAAAAATGTAAAGTATAAAAAAATAATAATAAGAAATAAGAATAGAAAATATGATAATAAAATAAAAAATAATAACAAAAAAAACATAGATAATTGCATTAGCATGGCATGTATGTATTGCATTATACATATCATTGCATATAAATATTTCTGTTTCTGAGTTTAAGCCCCGATGATGGGATCTTTCGGGGATCCTGTGAAGGCGGGTATTTCTCGAAAAGTTCCTTAGGTGAAAAGATGTCCTCGGGTCCCACCAGTATGATGGGAAGGCTCGAGAACCATCTTTAATAAAAGGCTTTTGCCCGAATTGGGTTCATTATGCACAAAAATATTATTTTAAAAAGAAAACGTACGATGACCCCGATGACGGAAATTATTCGTCGAATTTGCGAAGGCGAGTTTCTCGGATAATTCCCTAGGTGAGAGAATATCCCGAGTCCCACCAGTATGATGGGCGGATTCGGAAAATATCCTCGATAAAAGGTTATTTGTCCGGCATTTTTACCTCACGCCATGCATTTCATCTCGCCACCCATTTGCATTCCATTTTAGGTTAAATAGGAGATAAAATAAAAAATAATAATTAAGGAAATCTAGTGAAATTAAAAATTAAAGCCCAATAGGATAATCTAAAAATGGTACCGTTCATGGAATGGGCGTCCGAGGGGTGCTAATCCTTCCCCGGGCGTAACCGTACTCCCGAACCTAGATCCAGAAAATTGTAGACCGGTTTAAGGTTCTTTTCGGTGGGCTTAAAATTAATTTAAGTTTTCATCAATTAGAATCGAGTCAATAGGTGGCCAATCGCACCTAGTAAAAAAATATTTGTGACGACTCCTAGTTTAATTTTTTAGTGAGTTTTCACATTCACCTCTAGCGGTCGGGTTCCCGGACCCGCACGTTACGACAACTGTGTACGGAAAAACTACTAATAAGTGGTGATTAGGGATTCAATGTTGAAAGTTATAATAAGTTAGCAAGAAGCATACGTATGTGCATGGAAGTCAATGTCCAGATGATCAATTTCAAATTTACGAGTGGTTCAGCCAGAGTCATTTATTCCTTATGTAGAATATGATAGGCAGTTAGCTAGACACAAGGAGGCGATCATTTGTCAAAATGATCAATCGGTTTAATTTCCCATTGCTTCAAAATTATCAGATTTGAGTACATCACCATAGTTTATGGATATGAATTTTGTACAAATATTGTTGGCTTTGAAGGAATTTGTGATGTTCACGTTATTACTTTGACATGATGAGCAACAATATTGCGTGTTTGCCCAAAACTTGCTGTCCGCAAACTTCAAGTTAATTTCACATTGTTAGTACTTACAAATTCTTTGCTTCTTTTACCATTTTAAGCATATACTTATATATTGTATTTTTAATCAGAATTAAAGGCATATTACATTATAGAATATTATAAAAAATTATTACATAATTGTGTGTAAAAGATTGGGAGAGAATTCCACTACATGGTTTTTGTAATATGATCAAATAGTTGAATCCAAAGAAAAATTTTGTAGTTAGAAATTATAAAACTTTGATTGGGTGTACGATGGCGAAAATCGCTACGTGCCATTTGACTATGCCACAATGTATTTTTCCCTCTTGTCGAGTTTATAAAGATCTTTTCAATCTTTTGTTTTTATTCGATATTCATTCAAAATCTCATACTTTTAAACGTGTTGATATTTCTATATATGACCAATCACATTGATAAATTGTCTTCATGTTGAATTTGTCTTCTATGATTATAAGACTATTTTAAATATGAAATCGATCTAATATGTATTTATTGTCTATATTTAATTATATAAATTGCTTTGTTTAAATTGAGAATTGTAATTATTTTAAAAGTAAGAAAAAATAACTGGCTTTCATATTTATGTTAGAAAAATATTAGACGCTCAAACAATGTATAGCTTCTATATGTTATCCAACCACAAAATCTTGACACCTCATTAATGAGTATTATTTTGAATGAAATAAAAAATTAATATTAAAACATAATGCTGTTTTGGGACCTTATCAACTTTTTATTTCTTTCAAAATAATAGTTTATTAATGAGTATAGAAACTAAAGACTGTAAATACATCAAATATTAATCCTTCATATAAATCACAAAGTTGGAAAATGTAGAAAACTGTTTATCCATTAACTGTTTCTCCATTAATACAAAGATCTCGGAGGAGAAACAATGGGAATACGAAACCAAGCCAAGAATTTTACATAAATTTCCCCTGACCATCAGTTATTCTGCACCATTTATTTCTTTCATGTGTTTTATTTGCTCTTTCCTATTATGAGTGTCAACTTGCACTTGTTAATAGATGCTCTGAGATTTGTTTTCTGGGTTTGGAAAGGTTGAGGCTTGCTTATCTCTTCCCTGTGTTTGTTTTGTTTCCTGGGACCTTCGGAGTTTGAGTTTTTGCTGCACTTTTTGGGAGCTTTTGCAGCTTTGTATAAACAGGATTAACCTCTGTTGATTTTTCTCTTTTGAATAATTAATATTACTACTGTTTTTTTTTTTAAAGTCTGAGAATATTTTTATTTCGAAATATTCTATTGAAAAGTTTTGTCACTTAATCTTAATATAGCAGTCAACTTAGTTGGTTTAGGGAGAGGGTCTTTATCAGTTATCCAATTAATTGACCTTTACTGCCAAAATTTAAGCACGATGAGCCTTGTTTAACTCTATATATAGCACCTTCTGCGTACCACAGCTTCACCATTCACATCAACCAAAAAAGAAAGCAATTAATCAATTGTTTAACTAAGCAATGATGAGGCTTTACTTGCTTTTTGGCCTTTCCTTGGCTCTCCTCATGTCAGGTAATAAACAAAACCTTTTCCCTTTCTTTCTCTCTAGCTCCAAATGTATGGAATCGAATTGGTTCTAAGAATAAACTTTTTTGCTAATGCATTTCTATAGAATTATCTTCTTCTCAATATTTCATGTATATATGCAGGGGCTCACATGGCAACCCTCAACATCAGAAACAACTGTCCATACACTATCTGGCCAGGAACCCTTACTGGCGGTGGTGGAGCTCAATTACCAAACACTGGATTCGAGTTAGCCCCCCAGGCATCAAACTCCATTAACGTTCCTGCTCCATGGACAGGCAGGCTCTGGGCTCGAACACAATGCTCAACCTCCTCAGGGAGCTTCAGTTGTGCCACTGCAAACTGTGGCTCTGGCCAGGTCGCTTGTAACGGAGCAGGTGCAGTCCCTCCAGCATCCCTCGTAGAGTTCACTCTAGCAGCAAACGGAGGACAAGATTTCTACGATGTCAGCCTTGTAGATGGCTTTAACTTGCCAGTTTCAATAACCCCACAAGGCGGTTCCGGTCCAACCTGCACCACGACTAGCTGTGCGGCAAATGTAAACTCAGTTTGCCCATCAGAGCTGGCTGTGAGAGGATCTGATGGCAATATCATAGCGTGCAAAAGCGCTTGCGTAGCTTTCAATCAGCCTCAGTACTGTTGCACTGGTGATTTTGATTCACCGGAGACATGTGAACCCTCAAACTACTCCAGGATCTTCAAGGGTCAGTGCCCTCAGGCTTACAGTTACGCTTATGATGATCCAAGTAGCACTTTCTCCTGCACTGGTGGACCTAATTACCTTATCACTTTCTGTCCATGAGACCTTACAAGCTGGAAGAAGCTCTATTGCTTTTCATATATTTTATGATTTTAGAATAAAAACATTACCGCTGGTTTCGAAATAAACATTAAAACCTTCTTGGTTTTAATTGTATGTGATCAAGATGTATGGAACAATGAATGAAATTTAACGTAGGAAAATATTGTTTTGCAGCCAGTTGCAATTATAACATTCTCCCTAATAATATTCATAGGTTTGAAATTGTGATTGTAATCGTAATAAGGTAATGTCAGCGCCTTCTCGCATTCTACCCATGATGTGTGATCAGTATTCTAAGCAATAGTTACTTATGATTTTATTTAATAATTGTAAAGATTAATATTTATGATTTTTAATTTCAAAATAAAATTAAAGAAACTAAAAGCAATAAAGAATTACAACTATTCTTCTTTTAAAACAAATACAATTATTAAAGTTGTCTGGTTGAGATAATTTGCTATCAACTTTTTGCTTCTGAAAGCAAAATGAAAAATTAAAACACACTTCGATACAAAAGTTAAAAAAAAAAAATTAAAGGATTGGACACAAATTATGTAATTTTTTTACATGATAAAATGAATAAATACTTCTATAAAGATTGATTATCTTATTTTAATTGATATTAAATTTTAATTATTTATCTGTTTTAAATGAATTATGATATGTTCTTTTTATTTCTTACTTTTGCTTTATAACAATTATTCAAGAATTAAAAAACAAATAATGAAAAACTAAAGGTAGAAATATCAACCATGCAAATTATGTGAATTAGGCTCGTCTCAATACATATTAAATTGAAGCTAGCCAAGTTTCTTTTGTTTTTTATGACAATAAAAATAAGAAAATTTTAAGCTCATTTATTCCAGTTTTTCTTCATCTCTGACTCCTTATAGCCTTAATATAATTACCTCTTGTAAACTTTTTTTATTTGAATAAAAAAAAATTCAAACCTAACTTTTCAAGTAGAGAGATATATGCGCGTATAAGAATTAAAGAATGGCCATGGATGGATTTTAATCGATTATCAAACTTAATTAAACTCATTAATACAGTTTTGAGTATGGGTCAGTCTTGAATATATTGTAAAATTAATAATTGATACAGTTTGGTGTAAAAACATAAAATTGAGGTTTAAAATTAAGATATCCCCTATATATATATATATATATATATATATATATATATATATATATATATATATAAATCGGCTTTGATCAAATGTTGGGATAAAACTTGTTTAATTAAGGGAATTCATTTTTCTTAATATTATTTATCTGAGTTACTATTATCATATTTTTAAAATAAATTTACGAATTTCATAATTAGTAAATTTGGTATAATTTTTATGAGTGCTTGAGATTTTAATTATAAGCTTATCAAACTTGTCATTTTCATGATTGATGATGAATTATTCTAGATGGCTACTATAGTATGTAAGAAACAAAAATTTGATTATTGATATTTTTTCATGTTTAATTATTACTTTTTGTTTAAATTTATTAGTAGATTATTATTATTGAGTTTATTTTGTATAATTAATAAGTTTATTTTTTTAAATACATTCTGTAATACTACGTTGTAGCTTATCAAATTGTATTTTGAGGTCCGGTTAGATTCAAATATTTAATTGGATATCCATCAAACAAATACTTCTGCGTAATTAACGAAATCACTAATCAATTTTGGTTAAGTTACATATAATTATAATAAGATTTTAATTAGGTTCTAGATGTTATAAAGTTTAAAGATTTCGGTTTTGGATGTTTCAAATTAAACAAGTACCCTTTCTATTGTTATCTTTATTCACTTATTATTACGTGAAATGTTTTGATGCAACATCTTTTAATTATAAAGGATGAAAGGAATATATATAAATAATATATATTTATAATTAATATTTATAAAACTATTGAAAAAATTACTTTTACAAAAAAACCAAATGGAAAAACGTTTTGAACCATAAAAATAATCATATATATTTATTATTTATTATTTAATTATTTTTATTATTTTTATTATTAACATGAATCAAATTTATCTAATTTTATCTCCACCTTGCCAGTCTGGCCTCGACAATCAATGTCAGTGTCACTCGTCTCCCCGTTGACCTTTACCGCCAAAAGTTAAGCATGTTGAGGCTTTTTAAATCTATATATACCACCTTCTGCGTACCACAGCTTCACCAAGCAATTAATCAATTGTTTAATTGAGCAATGATGACTTGCTCTTTGGCCTTTCCTTTGCCCTCCTCATCTCAGGTAATAAACAAACCCCTTTCCCATTGCATGTATGAAATTGAATTGGTTTTAAAAATAAACTTTTTTTCCTAATGCATTTTTCTCAACGTTGCATGCATATATGTAGGGGCTCACACGGCAGTCCTCAACATCAGAAACAACTGTCCATACACTCTCTGGGCAGGAACCTTCGCTGGCGGTGGTGGAGCTCAATTACCAAACACAGGATTCGAGTTTGGCCCCCAAGCATTAAGTTCCATTAACGTTCCTGGTCCATGGACAGGTAGGCTCTAGGCTTGAGCACAATGCTCAACCTCCTTAGGGAGCTTCAGTTGTGCCACTGCAAACTGTGGCTCTGGCCAGGTTGCTTGCAAAGGTAGCTGGCAAAGGTGCAGGTGTGGTCCCTCCACTCTAGCAGCAAATAGAGTGTTGCTGTCTTTTTCAAGTGGAGTCCATAACTTAAATTAATAAAAAAAAGGTTTTTGGTTTTTTTAAGAATAGGGATTTATTTTTTAAAAGATGAGAAAAAAAGTGTTGACAAAAAAAATTGGGAGAAAATTTTTTGACTTGTTTTGTGGCATCGATCTAGGTGATTTGTGATTTGATTTCCATAAAATTTCAGTATGTTGTTCTTGACATTGTGAACTTCAATTTGTACAATCAAATTATATTTTTCTCTTCTCTATTTGTTGGACTGTAATACTTTTTATTTTGGATTTTATGTATTGTTATTTGGTGATTTTCACTTTGTTGATAGTGAGTAAGGATTGTTATGAGTTTTAAAATTGCTAGATGACTCTATGCTGTACTCATTGATATTTTATAGTAGATTACTTTTTCTAACTAGGTCCTGTGATTTTTACCTCACATTGAATGGTTTTTTCACGTTAAAAATCATATGTTTTCTTGTGATTTTATTTTGCATATTCATAATTATATCTATTGTTTGGGTTTTTTTGTTAGTTAGATATTTGCTTCTCATAGATTCTTTCAAGTGAGAAAAGCTTTATTTTGTATTGTTGCTTTCGATACATCAATACTCTTTACCAACAACTAGTATTAGAGCATATTCTTTATTTATGGGTTTAGCTTGATTGGAAGATGGAGCCTAATTATAGTAAAATGATCAGTTTGAATGGCACAAATTATCACAAGCGGAAAGGAAAAATGAAAGATCAACTATTTGTGAGAAAGTTACATTTATTGGTATTTGCTACTCAAAAACTTGAGACTAAATCTAATGAAGAATGAGCTTTTGAGCATGAGATGAGTTGTGGTTTTATTTGAAAATGGGTAAATAACAATGTTGTGAATCATATTGCTAATGATTCACATTCCAAAACTTTGTGGGAAAAGCTTGAGACCTTGTATGCCTCTAAAATTGGCAACAATAAATTGTTTTTGTTGAAACAAACTATGAATATGAGGTACAAGAAAGATAGTTCTATCTTTGATCATTTGAGTGAATTTCAAAGGTGTTTTGACTAGCTGTCTAGCATAGGTGTTAGATTTGAAGATGAAATTTTAGGACTTTGGTTGCTTAATACTCTACCTGATTCTTGGGAACATCTCCATGTGACCTTGACTAGTTTTGCTCCTAAAGGTGTTGTTACAATGGATTATGTAAAAACTATTATCTTAAATGTTGCCAACCATTTTGACAAACCAAAAATTTAGAGACAAGACAAGAGCAGAAAAGTCAAGAGTAAGATAAATGTTGTGTTCTAATAACATAAACACTTAAAGTTCCCACCATCTACAAAAGCTTCCAAATTCCTTATAATCTATTTGCTGCAGAAAGTAGGCTCTAAGGTCAAACAACTTTGTAAACCCTCGGGTGTATCTAGCAATCTACTTCGTAAGTGCAATACGAAAGTTAGACGTTAGCTTCATTGTATCCTTGAGACAATTCACAGTATTCCCCTTTGCATACCAAGTGGTGGAGGTGAAATAAGTCTTAAGATAGCGCCTATTTAAAAGCTCATCTTGAAGTCAATTTTGCCTATTCTTGAATACCGTATAAACCCCCGTTAACACCAACATTTTCTTTTCTATTGGTTAGGTTGTGATACCTTTTATATTGGGTTTTATGTATTATTGCTTGGTGATTTTCCCTTTGTTGGTAGTAAGTGAGGGCTGTTCTAAGTTCTAAAATAATTGAATGACTCTTTGTTGTCCTCATTGATATTTTATAATGAATTACTTTTTTGAACTAGGTCCCGTGATTTTTACCTTTCACATTAAGGGGGTTTTTCACGTTAAAAATCATATATTTTTTTCTAGTTTTATTTTGTACATTTATAACTATATTTGTGGTTTGAGATATTTTTGTTGGTTGGATATTTGCATCTCACAAGTTCTTTCAAATGAAAAAAGTTTTATTTTGTATCGTTACTTTCGCTATATCAATACCTTTTATTAACACGGAGGACAAGATATCTACGATGTCAGCCTCGTAGATCGCTTTAACTTGCCAATTTCAATAATCTCACAAGGTGGTTCCGATCCAACCTGCACCACAACTAGCTGTGCGGCAAATGTAAACTTGATTTGCCCATCAGAGTTGGTTATGAAAGGATCAGGTGGGAATATCATGTTGAAGTTAATGCTTGCTTTGACAAATGGACTTTGTGACACGTGGAAATCCACTTGTATTTCATGATCCATAGTGTATGTTTTGTCTGGTTTAATGACTATACGTGGATTGATGCATGGAAGATAGACATAATGTTTTACGCTTGTTAATCTCTTTAGAACAAGTGTTAATATGTTAATACAGATGTAAGCTCATGTATAAGCTTATTTGTAATGTTATTTTTACTATGTGATCATCATATACTAAGAGTGTGTAAGCCTTGTTAAGTCTCTGTTTTTGATGTTTCATAACAAAGCACATATTGAATGAAAGACATCTTTTGTCTCTTTATTTTTCACAACATGGTATCAAAGCTTTGTTAAGTTCTTAAGGGACCTTACTAGTGAAAGAACCCAAAACACTTTCTCAGCAAACCAAACGTAAGTTAGTTTGTCAATATAACTTCAGCTTCTAATACTGCCTTCAGTCATCAAGCTCCATTAGTGTTTAATGGAGAGAATTATGTAATCTGGTCTACCAAGATGGAGTTTTATCTTGGATGTCTTGACCTTTGGGAAGCAGTTGAATCAGGACTTGATGTTCTTGCCTTGGAAGAGAATGCAACTTCTGCTCAAATCAAGTAATACAATGAAGAGGTTGCAAAACGCTACCGTGCCAAGGAGCTATTACAGATGCAATGTTTGTGAGAATAATGGGTGTAAAACAGCTAAAGATGCCTAGAACAGACTTAGAGATCAATCCAAAGTTCAGAAAGAACTAAAGAGATGCAAATTATGAACTTAACCAGGGAGTTTGAGACCTTGAGAATGAATGATTTAGAGAAAGTTAAAGATTATATCAACAAGCTTATGTAGGTGATGAATCAAATTAAATTATTGGGAGAAGATTTATCTAAGAAACGAGTCATTCAAAAGGCTCTTGTCTCCTTACCAAAGAGGTTTGAGTCAAAACTAGCCTCCCTAGAAGGATCAAAGGAACTCTCCAAATTATCACTCTTTGATGTTGCTTATGCTCTCCAAGCTGTTGAGCAAAAGAGAGTTATCATACGAGCAAAAAGAGAAAGAGAAAGAGCTTCAACTAGGGAATAAAAACTAGCAGAAGGGAGGGAAAAGGCAACTTTGTTCTCATTGTAAAAGAAAGAGTCATGCCGAGGCTAACTGTTGGTTTAGAACCAATGTAAAAGGTAGAAACTATAACCAGTTAGGACATGTTCAGAGGGTATGCAAGAATAAGGTTGTTACTCAAGCCGAAGTACAAGAATCAGTAGAGAAAGCTAATGTATCATAATAAGAAGTTTTATTCATGGTGCAATATGATGATGTAAAAGCCATTGATGCTAACCAATGGATCTTGGATAGTGGTTTTTCTAACCACATGACCTCAAATGAAGCTTTATTTACTGAACTTGATAATCATTACCACTTGATAATCATACCCCAAATGTAAAAGATTGAGAATGGTGTGTTCTTGCAAGCAACTAGAAACGGGTTAGTAGTTATGCAAACTATAGCAGACTCTAGGTATGTCTTTGAAACGCTCTTAGTACTAGAAATTACTCAAAATTTGTTAAGTGTGAGTTAAATAAATGAGAGATTACAAGAAGGGGAGGTAGGGAATAGAGTCTGGGAGGAAGTAGTTTGCAAGAGAGCTGCATTATGGGACATGTATAGACGAGAGGAAAGAGAGTGGAAACAGAAATCGAGAACAAAATGGGTGCTGGAGGGAGATCGAAACACAAGATTCTTCCACATAATGGCATCAATAAGAAGGAGGAACAATTACATTCAGCAGCTTCAGGTTGGCGATGTTGAATTAAAGGATCTTGAAAGAATTAAGGAAGCAGTTGTGGACCATTACACAGAATTCTACAAGAGAACAAAGGTCCTAGGCCTCAGAAGTTTTGGCAGGCAGTTCAAAAAGTTGAGTGAGAAGGCCAAGCTTTTCTTGGAAAATAATGTAATGGAAGAAGAAGTGTGGGATACGATATATAGTTACGATGGGAATAAGGCACCTGGACCCAATGGCTATAACATTAATTTTTTCAAAAACCAGTGGCAACTGATTAAGGATGAGGTCATGGTTAGCTTAAGGAGTTTTTTTTAGCAGGGTAAGTTAGAGGAGGGAGCAAATAATTCTTTTATTACTCTTATCCCAAAAGTGGCTAATCCTAATAAGATTGTTGAATATAGACCTATTAGCTTAGTGGGAAGCTTATACAAGATTGTGTCCAAACTCCTTACTAATAGGTTGAGATGGGTCATAGGGAAGGTTATAGGTGAGAAACAATTCGCTTTTGTGAAAAGAAGACAAATGATGAACTGCACCTTAATAGCAAATGAAGTTATTGACTTTGTAAAAAAGAAAAATGAAGGGGGTTTTTTGCTGAAAGTTGACTTCAAGAAAGCCTACGACAGTGTGGACTGGACTTTCCTACAACTTGTGATGAGGAATATAGGGTTTGGTGAAAGATGGAGGAAATGGGTGATGGGGTGCGTGTCAAATGCTAAGGTTTCAGTTCTTGTGAATGGAGTGGCAACAGAGCCTTTTAAGATGAGTCGTGGGCTGCGTCAAGGTTGTCCGCTCTCGCCTTTTCTCTTTAATATTGTGGCAAAGGCATTCAGTCAAATGATGGATGGAGGAGAGATTGTGGGACTATGTAAAGGAATTCCAATTGGATTAAGGGGGTTGAGAATCTCTCATTTACAGTTTGCTGATGACACTATGATTTTCCTTAAATCGGAGATTGAGAGCCTTGTCAATGCCAAAAGGATCTTAAGATGCTTCCAAGCAATATCAGGTTTGAGGATTAATTTCCATAAGAGCAGCCTTGCGGGAATTGGAACAAATGAGAATTTTGTTAGAGAATGTGCTGAGAGGATTAATTATATGTTTGAAGTTATTCCCATGGTGTACTTGGGGTTGCCACTAAGGGCAAATCCTAATTCGATACAAACGTGGAAACCAATCATAGAGAAATTCGAGACAAGGCTAGCAGGATGGAAAGCAAAGACGTTATCCATAGGAGGAAGAGTTGCACTACTTCGGTCAGTCTTTTCTAACTTACCTATTTTTTACATGTCTATATTTCAAATACCAAAAAGGGTGATAAAGGAGTTGGAGAAAATTGAAAGGAGGTTTCTATGGTGCGGCAGTGAAAAGAAACAAAAAATCCATTACATTGAGTGGAGCAAAGTTTGCAACTATAAGGAGAACGGGGGGCTAGGGATCATTAATATGGAGGTCAAGAATAGAGCTTTACTTAATAAATGGTTGTGGAGGTATGGGAGTGAGATGGGCAGCTTATGGAGAGAGGTAATTGTGAAGAAAGTAGGAAGGAATCTCATCAACCTTATACCTGAGATGAGTGCAAACAAGAGAGTTTCAACAGTATGGAAAAATATTATCAAACCCCTATCCCCAACTAATGATTTTTCTTTACAGGTGAGCACTGATATGCAACTGGTTGTAGGAGATGGAAGCAGGATTTTGTTTTGGGCTGATAGGTGGACTGATGGTGGTATTTTAAAAGACCTTTATCCCATAATCTTTGCCCTTGTAAGAAACAAATATGGATACATCCAAGAGTTTGGCAGATGGGAAGAAGAGGTTTGGGTGTGGGAGGTGCAATTAAGGAGGCCAACCTTTGGATGGGAGGAAGACCAACTGACTCAACTGAAAGAATGCATTGAACAATACCATCTAAGTAGAAAATTAAAAGATTCTCTTGCTTGGAAAGGTACTGCTTCTGGCCATTACACAGTTAAATCTTTTTGCAAGCAAAGACTCACAAATGGTAGGAGCAATGAAAATGTGTGGAAGAGAATATGGTCGAATCTAGCACCGTATCGAATTGAAGTGTTTTGTTGGCAGATTATCCATGAAAAGGTGGCAGTCAAGTACGAATTATTACGAAGAGGATTAATTAACAATGAGACAGCTGGATGTGTCCTATGTCATAGGTAGCAGGAGACTACGAGGCATTTATTTCTGCACTGTCCAGAGATATGGAAGGTCTGGGCAAAATGGAGTGAAGTTGGGGAGCATGTTATGTGGTATCTGGTAATGTTATGAATTTTTTCAACATATGGAATGAGGCGGCAATAACAAAAGGGGAGAGACAGATCTGGAAAATGGCTTTCTACGCAGTTTCATGGTCTGTATGGTTGCAGAGGAATGAAGTCGTGTTCAAAGGCATAGCTTGGGATTCAAACCAAACCTATGAAATCAGTAAATTGAGGGTTGCCACTTGGGCCAAAGCGAAGTGGCCTATGAAGTATGGTGAGATTCTGGACACCTACAGGTTCCCTCAATTGGGTGCTAATTTAGCAAAAGAGGAAAACGGTAGGAAGGTTGAGGGGTGGTGCAAACCAGCACAGGGGGAGATGAAGTTCAATGTTGATAGGGCAGCCAAAGGAAGCCCAAGAGAGGCTGGGATTGGCGGAGCAATGAGGGATGAACACGGACATGTTAAGATCATTTTCTCAAAAGCTATAGGCATAGGGGATTTAAACCTAGCTAAAATTAGAGCAATTCGGGAAGCTTTCCTACTATTTATTGCATCCAAATGGAATCAATCTCACAGTCTGATAATTGAGAGTGACTCATGTAATGCTGTTAAATGGGTGAACAAACCTATGGAAGCACCCTAGAGATTAAGAAAGTGGGTTCTTCATATTGAACTATTGAAAAATGATGTAAGAAGATGGGAGGTGAGGTATACCTTTAGAGAGAATAACAAACTAGCAGATCGACTTGCGAAAGCTGGGGTTCAATGCACAGAGGACTTAGTGACTGTGCTGGAATAGCCCTCAAACTTTGGTGTTACTGTTAAAGTGAGAAAGGAACCCAAGTAATGTGGAAAATTTTCTTTAATTTTGGGGTCGAGACTTTTCTGAAAATTGGGTGCTACTGTGTGGGTGTATTGACTGTGGAAGCTGCTGTGATGATTGGTGTCTGATGGGTGAATGAGAACAACTTCCACATCTATCATGATTTTGTTTACTGTTGGGAAGGTGTTTTAGGGCTGTTGACGATTTGGAATGTGTTATAGTGACGCTAACTTCAAGTAGAGGGATGTGGGGTCTTTGGTTTTTGACACTTGTCTGTTAAATGTACAGGTTCTTGAAAAAAAAAATTATGTTGGGAGACATGAGATGTCATTTTGTTTCATTTGCTGGGCAGGGCCACTTTGACCCTGTGTAAAAGGAGTATGATAGTCATGAGAGGATGCTGGAACTATAGGCTTTTCTAAGGAAGGTGGACTCTTTTGTGGATAAGTTTTTTCAATGAAGTTCCTGAAAAAGTTGGTTGATAAGTTGACTTATGAAGAGGTTTATGGGTAGCAGGATCTTCTGCGGATTTATGGAACTGGTGAGGAAAACTCTGCTTGTGAAGTATCGAATGTCTTGTAATCTATCACCGGGTGGTTGACTTTCTGCTCTTTGAATTGATGATTTTTGTGCTACTTGATTATCTTTCAAGTTTTTTTGTGATTTAAGGGTAGGAAGGGTCGGGTTCTATTTTGTTCTACTGCCAAGACTTGATGTGTTTGTGTATTGGCAGGATTGTGCATGTATCAATTCATGGGAAGTGTATAGTGTCAGATTTTTGTATATGTAAATTTTTCTGGGTTGATATGGTTAAGATTTGGGGACTATACCTGCTTTTTGTGCCCAGGTATAGCCCACAAATCACTGGTTCTTTACTGATGTATTTTTGAAGGGGATTATTCCACCTTTCTTTGCAATGAGACTACAATCTTTCAAAAAAAAAAAAATGAGCATGATTATGTGTTGTGTTCAAAGATAACTGTTGCACTATTTATGCTCCCATTGGTGATTATTTGATGACAATTCCCATGAAGCAAAAATGCTTTTTTGTAAATTGGAATGAGACTTGCTTGTAGACTTGTGAAGTAAAGCCAAGTTTGACAACCATGTGGCATAAAAGACTTAGCTCCTATAATTATGGAAACTTGAAGCAGATAAGTAATTCTGGTGCTGTAAATAATTTTTCAAAAAGGTTCTGGGCTGAAGCTACCTCAACTTCAATTTATTTGTTTAATTTTATTCCTGCTCGTGCAAGGAATATTTCACCTTTTGAGGTATGGTATGGTATGAGACCATCTGTTAAGCAAATGCAAGTCTTTGAAAGTATAAGTTATGGACGTATACCAGAAGAACATCAAGATAAGTTTCTTCCCAAGGCTCAAATTGGAGTTCTGGTAGGCTATAGTTTACATTCAAAGGCCTACAAGATATATTTGGTTTATTGTGGTAAGATATCTATCAGTAGAAATTTTGCATCTAATAAAAATGGTGAATGGAACTAGAACCAAAGTCGAGTTGATGTTGATTATGAGCCATTCCATTTTGTTAATATTCAAGACATTAATGTTCTCTTAGTTGATGAAGATGAGATAGTTGATGAAGCTCCTGTTAGAGGAGTAAGATCGATACAGGACATCCATCAAAGGTGTCAATTGGCTATGACAAAGCCAAGTTCCTTTGTAGAGAACTTTTTTGATGAGCATTGTGTCAAGCACCAAGCATTGAGAGATGTAGAAAATCAAGGTGAGATAGGTATTATTCACTATAACAAAGGGGAGCAGATTGTTGATACAATGACCAAAGTACTATGTAAGGCAAAGTTCAAGTATCATACATAAAATTTGAAGGTTGTCAATGCAAGCATTCAGAGGGAATTTTGGAGTTAATGCTTGCTTTGACAATTGGACTTTTGTGACATGTGGAAATCCATTTGTAATTCATTCACCATAGTGAATGTTTTGTCTGATTTGATGACTATACGTGGATTGATGCATGGAAGCTAGACTATAATGTTTTACACTTGTTAATCTCTTTAGCACAAGTGTTAATATGTTAATACAGATGTAAGCTCATGTATAAGCTTATTTGTAATGTTATTTTTACTGTGTGATTATTATGTACTAAAAGTGTGTAAGCCTTGTTAAGTCTCTGTTTTTGGTGCTTCATAACAGACCACATATTGAATGAAAGACCAACTTTTGTCTCTTTATTTTTCACAACATATCATCGCCTACAACAGCGTAGCTTTCAATCAACCTCAATACTGTTGCACTGGTCATCAGATCCTCTCACAGCCAGCTCTGATGGGCAAACTGAGTTTACATTTGCCACACAGCTTGTTGTGGTGCAGGTTAGACCGGAACTGCCTTGTGGGGTTATTGAAACTGGCAAGTTAAAGTCATCTACAAGGCTGACATCATAGAAATCTTGTCCTCCGTTGCTAGAGTGAACTCTACGAGGGATGTTGGAGGGACCGCACCTGCTTTGTTACAAGCGACCTGGCCAGAGCCACAGTTCGTAGTGGCACAACTAAAGCTCCCTGAGGAGGTTGAGCATTGTGTTCGAGCCCAGAGCCTGCCTCATCCATGGAGCGGGAACGTTAATGGAATTTGTTGCTTAGGGGCAAACTCGAATCCAGTGTTTGGTAATTGAGCTCCACCATCGCCAGTAAGGGTTCCTGGTCAGATAGCGTATGGACAATTGTTTATGATGTTGAGAGTTGCCGGGTGAACCCCTGCATATATACATGCAATGTTGAGAAGAAGATAATGCTATAAAAATGCATTACAAAATGCTATAAAAATGCATTACAAAAAAGTTTATTTTTAGAACCAATTAGATGCCATACATTTGGAGCTAGAGAGAAAGAATGGGAAAAGGTCTTGTTTATTACCTGAGATGAGAAGGGCCAAAGAAAGGCCAAAGAGCAAGTAGAGCCTCATCATTGCTTAATTAAACAATTGATTAACTGCTTTCTTTGTTAGTTGATGTGAATGGTGAAGCTGTGGTACACAGAAGGTGCTATATAAAGAGTTAAACGAGGCTCATCGTGTTTAAATTTTGGCAGTAAAAGGTCAATTAATTGAATAAATGATAAAGATCCTCTCCTGAAACCAACTAAGTTGACTGCTATATTAACATTTAAGTGACCAAACTTTCCTGTACGAAGATTTCGAAGAGAAAACAATCCTAGACTTTTAAAAGTAAGAAATAAATGGTGCAGAATAACTGATGTGCAGGGAAAATTTGTGTAAAATTCTTGGCTTGGTTTCGTATTCCCCATCGTTGCACCGGTGAGTATAAATCGCTGGACGGATGTCAACCCACAAACTACTCCAGGATCTTCAAGAATCAGTGCCCTCAGGCTTACAGTTACGCTTTTGATGATCAAAGCAGCACTGCACCTAATTACCTTATCATTTTCTGTCCTTCAGACCTTGCAAGCACCAAAAAAAAAAAGCTCTATTGCTTTACATATATTTATGATTCTAGAATAAAAACCATTACTGCTGGTTATCAAATAAACATTAAAACCTTCTTGGTTTTAATTCTATGCCAAGATGTATGGATTGATGAATAATTTAACATAGGCAACTATTGTTTTGTAGCCTGTTGCAATTATAACTGATAAATCATATTCTCTAATAATGTTTTTAGGTTTGAAATTGTGATTGTGATTGTAATGGTAATAATCCGAGAATTAGAAAGGTATGGTCAATCTCGTATTCTACCCATGATATGTTATCAGTATTCTCAGCAATAGTTACTTGTTAATTCACTGAATTATTGCAAAGATTATTATATATATGATTTTAATTTCAAAATTAAAATAAATCTAAAAGCAATAAAGCATTACAACTATTCTTCTTTGAAAAATACAATTATTAAAGTTTGGTTTAGTTGAGATAATTTGCTATTTGCTATTTGCTTCTGAAACTAAAAACAGAAAAACTAAAATGCATTTTTCGAAGGATTGTACACAAAATATGTAATTTTTTTACCAATAAAATAAATAACTACTTCTACATAGATTGATTATCTTATTTTAATTCGTATTATATTTTAATTATTTATTTATTTTAAATTAATTCTGATACTTATTGCTCGAGAGTGAGTGAGAGAAGTGAAAAATTATTATTCATTGATTGTTCCACAAAACCATAGATATATACACAAGAAATAATTATAAAAACAAAATGTACAAGTAATGAGCTGCTGTGTACAAGTATTAAGCTGTCAAGCTTGTATTTACAAATGAATAAGAAAGGTTCTAACCGCTTAGTGTAAAAAGGGACTTCTACAGTGTCTGTTGTAGACCTGGTAATTTGTGTTTTCATGTCGTAAACGTATCAGATACAATTAGACACGAAATACGTTAAGACTAAATACGAATACGACATGTTTAATATTCGTATTTTAAATTTAAAACACGTACACACATATACGTTTAATAAACATGTAACACGATTAACACGTTTATTAAACGTGTCAATATATGACACGACATGATTAATAACACGATTAACACGTTTATTAAACGTATTAATATATGACACGACACAATTAATAACACGTTTAATACGATTAACACGTTTAACACGATTAAATAAAAATATTTACAATTAAATATAACTTTATTATTTAAATTTAAAATCTATAATTATAAAAATAATTATAACAAAACAAATATAATAATAACATCAAATATAATAAAATTTAATATATATAACATACATAAAATTTATTATAATATAATATCATAAAATACATCATTAATATCTAACCTTCAAATATAATAATATAAAAACTCATTCATAATTTTCAATCGTAATAATAACATTATTACCTTTATAAAATTAAAAAAACTTATTAAAATAGTTATTTAAAATTATTTATATAAGGTTAAAATAGTTTTTAACTATTAATTTTTAATAAGTTAATAAACATGTCACGTATACACGTTTAAACACGATAACACGATTAAGTAAATATATTTTAAACGTGTTTGTCGTGTCTGACACGTTAAGACACGAAAATTTTCGTGTCTTAATGTGTCAGAATGATTAGATACAAAACACGTTAAGACTAACTTCAAAACCTATTTAACCAGTATTTTTTCATATCGTATTCAAAATTGTTAGGTTTAGTTTGTTACCTTAATATGCCATGTGTTGAGCGCGTGCGTTCTATATTATTGTTAATTCTAATTTTCGTATCTTAATGTGTCAGAATGATTAGATACGAAACACGTTAAAACTAACTTCAAAACCTATTTAACTAGTATTTTTTCATGTCGTATTCAAAATTGTTAGGTTTAGTTTGTTACCTTAACATGCCATGTGTTGAGCACGTGCGTTCTATATTATTGCTAATTCTATGACGTCCGCCTATAGCACTTGTTTTCTTGACACTAATTTTTACCTCTTACTTTTGCTTTACAGAAATTATTCAAAAAGTAAAAAATAAATAATAAAAAATAAGTAGTAAAAACATCAACCATACATATATAGGAATTAGGCTCTTCTCAATACATATTCAATTGAAAGCTAGCCAAGTTTCTTTTATTTTATGACAATAAAAACAAAAAAATTAAGTTAATTTATTTCACATTTTCTTCATCAATAACTTCTTAGTCTTATAATAATTACCTCTTCTAACACTTTTTTTTATTCGAAAAAAGGTGAATTTAAACCAAAATTTTCAAATAGAGAGAAACATGCGTATAAATGGATGGGTTTTAATAGAGTATTTAACTCAATCAAGCCCATTAATGTGATTTTGGATATGAGTATGTTTTGAATAATAAAATTAATATGCGATACAATTTTACGTAAGGTTCAAGTTTAAAGTTAAGATACCCATTATTTAAATTATTCATATATTAATCTATTCTGGTCAAATAATTAAAACTTATTTAAAGAAGGGAATTCATTTTTCTTAGTAATATTTATCTAAGTTGCTATTGACATATTTTCAAAATAAATTTACGGATTTCATAAGCAAAATTTTGTATAATTTTAATTACATGTGTTTATGATTTTAATTATAAGCTTACCAAATTAACTTATCATTTCATGTTTGATTATGGATTAGATGGTCATTGTAGTATTAGGAAACAAGTTTTATTATTGATACTTTTTCATATTTTATTGTTTTTTTTTGGTTTAAATTTACTAGTAGATTATTAATGACCGCTTAGATTTATTTCGTAAAATTAATGAGTTTATTTATTTTTAAATACATTTTGTAATATTATATTGTAACTTCTCAAATTATTTTTTCAAATCTGATCAAGTCAGATTGGATCAAACTGAGATTTTTTTCAAAAAATTATCGAAAATTGCTAATCGATTTTGGTTAAGTTACGAATAATTACAATAAGTTTTTAAACAATTCAATTAGGTTTCGTTTACCTCAAAGCTAAAAGGTTTTGATTTTGAGTTTTTCAAATTAAGTGGATATCGGTGGTCATTTTTATGCACTTATTATTGTGTTAAATAATTTGATGCAATAAGATTTTAATTATGAAAGATGAAACAAATATATATTGTAAACAACATATATAACTACTTAAAAAACATTTTGATTGACGAAAATAATCATACTTATTCATTATATTTTTAAATTATTATTTTAAATATTTTTATTATTAAATATTATTAAAGTTTATCTGATTTGTAAATATAAAAAATTTTAATAATATTGAATGACTTTCATTAAAAATATTTTTTATTCAAAATATTAATAAAATTTATTCAAATTGTAAATAAAAATTTTAATAACATTTAACGACTGTCATTAAAAATGTTTTTCCATAATTCTAGAAGCATTAAATAGTTTATAGATTAATACTGCAAATTTCAACTATATAAAATTGAAACATCAATTATCTTTTAGATATAATTATTTTTCATTTTACAATTTAAAAACGTTTATATTCATATATCGTTATTATTTTAAAATATGTAAATAACAATACATGATAATAAATAGTAATATTTATTTTGAAAGAGACAAGTGACCCGTTGAATCCCATAAGCTTGACCTGTTTGACATGGGCAACCTGACAAGGTCTACTCGGAAATTATTATTTTATTGAATGAGTAATATATTTTTATTTAAAAGTATGTTAACAATAATACACGATAATAGCACTTAAGCGTCAAATTGATTGATGTCTTGAACAGTAAAATTCAATTTTTTTTTAAAAAATAATATATGATAATAAATAAAAATATTCATTTTGAAAGAGTCAAGTTATCCTTTCAATAGCAACAGCTTGACCTGTTTTATCTCCGGAACCAAACGCGGTCTAGTGGGAAAAACAGCACTCATTTCATTTAAGTATTTTCTACAAGTGAACTCTTGGAAATATCGGGGAAAGAGTGCGGCCAAATACTTTACACTAGCTTTAACAACCAGCAACCCAAAAATGCAAATACTAGTCTTTGTATGATCAACATTTACAGCTGTATAGTTACAAACCTTACAACATTGACCCAACCCATCACAGTAAACAAACAAGTTGTCCTCATTGATTTACTGCTTCAACTTCCATTCGGCAATTTGGAATTGCTTCATTTCAGCAGATCACTTAACCTCTTCTCGCTCGGGATTCCTTTATGTACTCTAAAACTTTGACCTACCTGCATTGAGCTTGCACAGTTCACTTGCATCAAGGATACAGCCTGGCCGCCAGTCAAAGTACAATAATCGACACAATAATTGTCCCTTGTAAGTGCATTTGCTATTTTTTTGCAGACTCAGAATCATGACCCTTTCGGCCAGAGTCTGCTCGTTCAAGTCGAGCTACTCTCCAGGAAATTGAATTCGTTGATTTAAGTAATAAGCCAAAGGCTGAAGAGCTTGTAGCTCTAACGACTGCATCTGCAGACCGACTCATCTTGCTGACCAACAATCCAAACACCTAAACCATGGTAAACATGTTTCAAGCATATTTCTTAAAACCATAATAACAATAACAATTAAATGGCGGGGATATCTCAGAATAACCTGTGTAAAGTAAAGAGCTAATATGTGCTGATCGTTTGAAAGAGAGACTATGCTGCTGGAAACGTAAATAGCATTTGCTTGGATTATTGGCCAAGGTGCATCAAAAGCCTGCATCATCAAGAACTATGTTAAAATTTTCCAGCTTCCATGACTGTCCCGCATCAGGCTAAAAGCAAGCACATAATCCAGCAATCAAAGTTATGCAATTTAGATGAGGAAAAATAATATAGCCTCCTATTTAGAAGGGAAAGGCTTTTAAAGTACAACTTAATTGCATTTTTGCCATTAAGCAAATTATCCGGAAAGTAATATTTTAGAATAAATGTGCAGTGTTATCAGAAAAATGCAAACCTGTATGGTTGACACCATGTACGTATCAACTCTGGAGGAAAGATGTTGCACAAACTGCCTTGTAAAATCTCTTACAAAGTCCTCATAATCACTTCTGAAAGGAAGCAAGATATACTTTATGATAATGAAATAAGGAAGAAAACTTTAGGTTACTGTGCATTACAAGATTCATTATTACATACCGATGGTCAGAGTTAATACTATGCGAATTGAATAAAGCCAGCAACCCTTCTATCTCCATTAAAGTGGCAAACCGTTTCAGGGTGTTCTATTTATTTTGAAAAAAATAAAGAAAAAGAACACATCATTTAGAAAGAAGAATTCTTAATAAGCTTCATGCACTAAGGGGCATTGAAAATAAAGTATCTCTTACACGGCAGGCATGTCTAACAGCAAGATCATCATCATGTAGGTGTAGGATCAAGCGTGGGAGTGTAGCATGTATCTGGAGATAGCGATTAACATTAGACTAGCTAGATGAGATGATAACTGGTGCAAAAACTCATTCATTTTCTACTTTATCTACAATGTACCACAAATGTAGTAGGTGAATGGAAGTGTGATCAAAATAAAAGGATAACATGAAAATGTAATTGGGCATGAACCTTTTGCATGTACAGAATGCTAAAAACAAGCACTGATTAAGTTAGATAATTGGACTGATAAGGCTAGTTACCGTACTTCACATGGTCTTATGCTGACATTAGATAATTTATAGAATCTCTGATGATTGTGGCACACTGAGTAGACCAAGAAAAACTTCACAACTCTTTCTTTTAAAAAAGGTATTATGTAATTCTATGATCTTATCAATAAGTTCGATGATATATCTACCAAGGTAGATTCAACATCAAAGGAAAAACAGACTATTTGTCCTGGTAAATTTACCCTATTTATTTAGTTGAAAATGAAATCAACTCAATGACTACCTGCTCAATAAAAGCATCTTTATGTGCCCCAACTCCATAGTTGCTAAGTGCTCCAAATGCTGCAAAGGCATCAGCCCGCATCTTTACATTCATGGATATCTGTACAAGATGAAAACCATTGCCCATCAAGAAATGCAGCCTAACACCAAGACTAAATTTACAACTGAAACTGTGGTGCATGCATGGATGCAGATGCAGCTTTTGACACTAGCAGTGGTGGAGACTAACTCAGATTGATGCAAAAACAAAGATATCAAGAAAAAACATAATCCACTATCAAAAAAATCTAGAACAAGGGCAGCCAATGTTTAGTTATCAAGAACCTTACCAAGTCTTACTCTATATCTCTTTATCACAGGATGTAGCCCAGACTATCCAAGGGGACTTGGAATATTTAGTTTTGCAGGAGATAGGCTAGGTAGTGGTGTTTGAGCCTGATTATGTACATTTCTATGTTAGTGTAAATTATGTCATGTTTACTAATCAATTTCTATGATTTCCCACTTTTTGGGGACCTAAAGCTAAGACTCTTGCCCATGCTGATGCAAGCCAACCATTGGGTATAATATTTGTTCAAGATCAGCCTAAAATTACAAGATTCTTACAAAAGCACTCCTAAAGCCATCATAATATTTTCAGACTATTTCTTATATTTCAAAATTAAAAACAAACAAACAATGAAATAAGAAAATAAATAATCTAAATACTAATATATTTCTAGGCCAGGACAGACAGGAATTGGCTGCAAATTCAACATCTATCAGCCAGCCCTAACTTTATCAGGCCTAATAAGTTGTCAGCACCTGCACAGGGGGCCAGGATTATGAGTCTAGGCAGGTTGCCTGGCTTTGATCAGGTCTATTTGGAGCTTACATCCTTATATCCATAGAATAATTATACCTGTACGTATTAACATGATCTCTCCCTAATCAATGAAGAATTGTTTTAGGATAGCATGATACTATAATAAACCCATCTGTGATGCCTTTCAGACCTACTGTATGATATCCAAGGAAATCCACATGTATCTTATAGCACTCTTGAATCTTGATCTAATAAAAACATTCTTACAAACCCTACTCAAACCTTTATCAGATTTTTCCTTTAGTGGGGCACAAAACCTGCATGTGCTAGCATCCAGGTTTTCATCAAACCAGATTTCAACTGGCCAAAGCACCATCAATCAACAGCCCAAATTTGACTCTACCCTTACCATAAACTTGCCTTTCTGTTGTACAAATACAAACCACAAATCATCACAACATTTTCTGAAAATCTAGCACCTGAATAACACTGAAATTAGCTTTAAATTTTAAAGTTAGCTTCTTTCCTGAATTTCCTATCAAGAAATCATCTGATTTTAGCCATTCAATTGCCATAATGATTCAATCTTTCCCATCCCAAATTAATGACTTGAAATCTTAAAGTTGGCCTCTATCTTGAACTTCCAGCTATGAAAACTTTAAGTTTCAATCATCCCATTTGCATTTGTCATCTATACTGAATCTTTGAAATCCAGATTAATCATTAATGCTATAAACTTTAAAATCAAATCAAACCCTAGAAATATAAGATTGTCCATGAAAGATTTTGCAAAAACTCTTTGGCAGTCTACATCTAAGGTCCCCAGCTGGGAGCAAATGAAAAGGGAAAAGATGCAGACATCAAATAAGGAAAAGTTATATTACTCAGTTTCAGGTTAACTCATAACAGAAGCACACAATTGTAATAAATAACATAGCACAATAAATTATATAAAAAAGAAAGCTATTACCGGTTCATTTGATATTTACTACCTCCAGCTCATACTAATACATAACTAAGCAAGGTATATGGAGTCTTTAATGCATGTCCTAAGGTGATTCAAAATCCTATGTCTATAATTAGCATGGCCTTAAATCAAACATTGTAAATAGCTACGGAATGCACCTGTAGATTACGAAGCCGAACAGACAAATTAAGCAAAATGGGTTCAACAGCATCATTGGGTGAGGAGTCAAGAATCTACAACAAATTAAAAGTTTAAATAAAAATAATAATATAACAATGGAGTATACGAAGCAAATTGAAAGATTATATAAGAGAGTGAATGGAAAAATTACCGTCAGTAAGCATGAAACTGCAGTTAATTGCACTGATTCATCCAAATCATCAAGCAATGATAATATTACACCCAGAACTTGATTTGTGTACTGATAGATATGAACAGACGGAATCTGCCACAGACACAGAAAGACATACTCTCAAAGGGTATAAATAAAGTAACATAATGCAACCATACAAACATCAAATTTGAGACAGCCATTATGAGAGAAGTGGATGTCTGTGACTGCAATTGATGACTAAAAATGGCACACTTAAAATTAGAGGCTGCAAAATTTGACCGAACCTGAAAACTTGCCTAAACCAGCTACAAACCGAACTCGATCTTGATCTAAATTAACTACAAGAAGTCAAAGACCTGAACCTAAAGCAACCAAAACCCCAAATAGCCCAAGCTTGAAATGAAACAAACTTGAAACAGTGTGAACTCGAAGCAACCCAAACCTGGAGTGATCCAAATTTAGAATAACCCAAACCCAAGACCAATCTGACCCGAAACCTTTAAAAACCTGCATTTTAACCCAAAAAGACCCAACCTATAATGAAATGATTGTCTAAAATACTTAAATAAACAAAGGATAAACTATTTTTCTTTAATGAAAATTTTAAATTTTAAATAATAATATTATTTATAGCTATTATACAATTATATAAATAATGTATTTTCAACCTTTTCATATTGAATGTTTGAATTAGATTATGAAATGCACTTAACATGAATATCAAATGATTTTTTGTGCTAGCTTTACTATTTAAAACAACAACTAACTATTGAAAGCACAAGATGGTGGGAAATAAAATTTAAATATAATCAATTTTTTCAATTTATGCGTATTAAGATTAATTATATTTAAGTAATTAGACTTATGATTAGTTTTCTAAATAAAATTTAAATATTTTATAGTTCTATAAAAAATAAAACTAAGACTCAAGTACTCAAGTGTATAAATTTGAATTAACCAAGAAATCTCTGTTTTTTATCATTAATGCACAAATGACCAAAAGTTAAAACTAAATCAATATTATACCAATTAGTTTTAGTTTTTAAATATTATGATTTCCCATAGTGTATAAATTATAATTTATACATAATAATTAATAAGGTTAGTAGTAAGACCAATTAATTGATTAGTTAAAACATTTTAGACTTACTAAGTCATTTCAAACCAAGATAATTCTTAATTCTTCATTAATTGTAGTGCTCAAATGGTCAAATGTTAAAAAAAATTAACATTATATAAATTAATTTTAAATATCATGATTATTGATTTCCTATTATTGCAAACTTTAATAAATGTTATGCAAATTAATTGGTCAACTAGATTTATTAAGTTCTTCAAATCAAGACATTTTTTTATTTTTCATTAGTGCCAAAATTATCAAATGTTAAAATTAGAACAATATTATACCAATTACTTTTAAACATTATGATTCTGTACCAGGGCAAGGCAAATAGCAAATATTACACTATTACAGAGTATTCTTAGTAAATTAATATCAATTGGTACTCTTTTTTTTAATTGCAACTACTTAACACTCCAGTTGCACATTCATCTATATGACTATATCTAATGTTAATTTTCATAATTGTGTCCAAACCAAAAATATATATATAATAAGAAATTCTTAAAAAATTAAATACTACCAATTATAATCACTAAGAAGACTAAAAAGATAAAAACAAAAAGTATACAAAACTCTGATAGTGAGTGTATAGATAAAGATATAGTTTCATTTATATTTATACAAATGCTTATCAATTTTTTTTTCAAGATCAAATTTTTTCTATCACATTTTTATCTTAAAATTATTAAATTAATCAATGCTATTGACTTGACATTGATTAGAGAAAAAAGTGAAATTATGTATTGCATTCGATTTTATAAAAATGTCTATAGCTTATATGAATAAAAAAATGACCCGAAACGCGCATGAACCCAAAACAGACCAAACACGAAACGGTCTGAATCCAAAATGATCCAAATCCCTAAACTCTGAATCCAAAGTGATTCCAACCTGAGAAAATCCGAATCTGAAGTGAAACCAAGCCCGAAAATAGCCCAACCCAAACCTGTCAGAACCCACCCAATTGCCACCTCTACTTAAAATCTGAATGAATATCCCTATCACATACCTTCACTAATCCTCTTAAACAAAGGCATCTAACTGCTGGAGATTCATCTGAGACATGTCGACACAACACTTCCACCATCTCCTCCAATAGGGAACTAAACCCGCTACTGCATAATCAAAATTAGCACATAACAATTCTTATCAAGAAAAAGTAGATAGTAATGATGCTGGAGATGATTAGGACAGCGATAACAATAAAACAAAAGAAAAGAAAGGGATACAAGTAGAAGATCAAAAGAAACTCAAAGAGATCACAACATTCATACCTGTAGCAGACAAACTCGGATAGTGCAGCAGCTGCAGCTTCCCGTTGAGTTTTTTCTTGACGGTTCAAGGATTTTGTGAAAATCTTGCATATATTCTGAACCTGTAGAATTGATCACAATGTTGGTAAACATTTTCCTTTCAGTATTATTAAAGATAAGCCATACAGAAAGAAACTACCAAATGGATAGTATTACCTCTTTTGGTCTCTTTATAGAAATGCAGCCAGCTAAATCTCCAATAAGATTAATCCACTTTTCCTTTTCATTTTGCTCACCATCTCTAGCCAAAAACTGAAGAGAGTATTTGGTTGTGTTTTAACTTTGTATTATTGAGTAAATGAAGTGTTTCTCTTTGTATTAGCAGTAGCAGCTGTTAGTATTGGCAAAAAGTTCACGTACCTTTCCCATTTCAAGGTCCCCAACACATTCACAAAAGGCCTGAAATGAGGTTAAAAGTGCACTGCAGAGGAGGAGAAAGAAATTGACATATTTTTAAGTGGACATCAGATTCCAACTTACATAACATATGCCTTTGTCAAATTTATATGCAGTAGGAAACTTAACCGTAGTGGTTCATGCTGACCAGAGCTAGCTAGACCATGACAACTTCCAAATTGGAGTATAAGTGCAGCAAGAACAGAAGAGTAGCTCTGTTCAACAGCTCTCTTTCCAACTTTACCACCACCTCTGTGATTAAGATGAAACATCATAAACTCTGGAGACCATAAAGATAAGATAAATTCTCATGAATGCAATTGATCAACATACTTGAAAAAGGCAGTGAGGGCAAAAATAGCAGCTTGCAGAATTTCATCCTCTAACTGAGTTTCAGAAAGAAGACTAGAATTTTCTCCTTTTCCTGGATCACTTTTAGTGAAATGAGTCTGATTAAGGACGGAGATCAGATGCTCCAGGAACAAAACTGATAGCACTATGTGTTGGGAAAATGCCTATTCAAATTAAGAAAATGTCAACAACTGAAGGAATTGATTGATAGCTGTCCAATAAAAGGAAGTGAAAAAAATAGAAAAAGAAACAAAGTAGAGCATGAAATTTACAACATTGAAATATAGGCTTGCAGATATGATAAGAAAGCCAATGGACTAAAACAAATAAGAAAAAAATGTTGGTTATGGACCAGCAACATCATTCTTCATAAACTTTTAACACAAGGAAATACATACACAAAAAAACCTTTATATTCTAAAAAATCAACTACAACTATTTATAACTTGGAAAGCAAAGATTTCGACAAAAGAGAAACCATCTTGTCAATGGGTTATGTGCCTTTCAGGTCAGAAACAAAATTGGAAGATGAAATCCCTGTTTAACCAAACCCAGAATTTAAAAAGATTATGAAAACTAAAAGACCTAGTGGTATGCCAATCCTGCAAAGAAAGAACTGCCATCACATACAGTACTTGTACACACCAAGTCAGCCCACTTGACACATCACAGGTAACAGCACCACAACAAGGCCTAAGATATATGTTGTCCATTCAAGGAGAAATATAATACAGGAATAATTTACTAATTAATTTGAAAGGGGACTCACGTGAAATGCATCCTGCATTGGCCAGCCACCACGTAGCCTAGATATATCTTTTGTGACGATATCCCTTCCAGCAGCAGCCAATACTTCATTGAAAACAATTTTTGCATTCGTGTTCTCAGATAGAGAGGATATCTACAGGTACTCAAAGATATACAATGATCACCATAAAAAAATATATAGTACCTCCCAGTTGATTCTACAGACTGTTAACAATGATCAAACAGGAATAAGTTAACATCAGCTAAGCTAGTAAATTTAAACAAAAAAAGGATACAGCTCCAAGAACTTCTAAACGTAATTGCTTCTCTGTAACATGCACCGCAGCTGAGAGCAAAGATTGAGTGGTCCTGTATAGAAACTTGGTCAACTACACTTCAAGAGACCTTTAATTTATCTCTTAATCATAAGAGTGTAAAATTAATGAGCTAATTAAAAGCTCATTTTCTTATTATAATAATTATAAAAAAAAAAAAAAAAACACCTTGAAACATCGGTTTCACTCAGCTCAATCCCTCTCTTTGTTACAAATTCAATAACAGCTTGGATAGCCCCTTCAGCCGACTGCTTGATTTTGTCACAAATTGCTGGCATGCAACCGTGCAGGGTACCTACAAGCTGCAAGTAATCATCAAGAATAACTACTGCTGGTTAGTTTGAAAGCATTTAGATTTGAACAAGCAAACAGAAAGATAAATCTCACCTCATCCTTTGTCAAAAGAACACAGACAGAAGCAACAATTCTGTTAAAAACCTCTGAGGGATCAATTGAAGCATCCTGAAAACACAGCAGAATAAAAAATAAACCTGGTATAAAGTGTCATAGGTTAACTTATGTAACTCTAAATTTTAGGGACAGAGATGCTCAGACTAAAACATACACTTCTCAAGATGGCTATAACATCCTCAAGGGAGGACAAAGCGCCATAGGACAATTCTATATCACCACCAACACTAGAACCTAATGGCCTTGGAAGTGACAGAGAGATGCTGAAAAGTTGATCAAGAATCTAGTCAAAGAAAAAAGAAAGATATTAAATCCTTTTCTTTTTTGTAGAATTAAATGCCTTACATAGATTAAGATAAATTAAAAACTTATACAGGTACTGGAAGCTGCATCTTTAAATGATATGAAGTCTTTCACTAAACCAATTTAATACCTGAGCAGAAATTTTTCTAACTTCAGAATTAGTGTCTGCACAGCGTGGAAGATACATTATAACTCTATCTCCCAAAGACAGAGCTTCACGACTTGGCAAAACAAATGCCGCTGGTAGTTGAAGAAAAGAAATTCAACAAGATTAGCAAGAGGCATGAAAGATCTAAAACCTGCCATAGGAAGTGCACTTACATGGTAAGTTGGAAAAATTTCCGTGCAGAGTACGGTCAATTTGCTTGCTGTGAGTGCAACTCCCACGACAGCCTAACGCACAATAGCCACTGACACAGAGCATCCGGAACTTGACAAGCATCTCATACACTGCAAGACAACCTCTTCTTCTTTGATACTCCACAGATGAAGAAACATATTGATCAATTTGTCTTAATATATGCAATAGCTGCTCTGCTCGACTTCTTCCATCCTCTCCACTGAATGTTGCACATGTTGCCAGTTAGAACAGCCATGGATCATACAACAATACAAATAAAAGTATGAAAATTTGTAAACTAGATATATTAAGATTTTTGCAGATGGACTCTGTTCCTAACATCATCACCATCAATATTTCCTTTAATATTGAAGTCAATAAATGAAGCACGATAACCTAAATGCTAACTAAACAACATGAAACTCTAGAAAAGTAGAACAAGTTAGCAAGATAGCTAAGCTCTTCAAGAAGCCCCCAAATTCTAATCAGGCTTTTCTTTCATGTCTCTGCTTTATGTGGCCAGTTCTCTGCCTGGCCTTGAAGGAGGGGGGTGGGGGGGTCGCGGGTGGGGAGGAGTCCACCTTCATTCATCATCGACACTGGGATAAAACAAATTCCCAACAAAATATTGATCTCCATGCTTATGTTCAAAGTACATTATCATAGGACTTCAGTCACAGAACATATTGAATTCTTATCCATTGAAGGGCCTTGGATTGCCTATGGGAAATTTTAATCTTCCAAGCAGAAATATTCATATCCTTTCTTCAAAAAAGGAAACTTGAAATATACATGGAATAACCAGATGCAATAATTGTCCTACAGGTTTCTAGTGTGAACAAAAAAGTGAGGTCGAATAATCAAATATACACAATTAAAACAGAATGAAAACAAATAAAATTTAGAACTAGGTTGTTTCCAAACTACCAGTCCAACTTCTATATTGATTAGGTTAACGGGAAGTATATCTTGTATCTTATTCTGATTTTACCCTGACCTTCAGGCCATCATCAAACCACAATTAAAGGGTTCATATAGAACACTAGTAAAGACACACCTTGTACACTTATCATTTATTGTATTTGTTTCCCATGTTCTAGATATAAAGTTTCAGTTAAGTTATGGCAGTCAAGTAGGATACCAGAAGCAAAGAATATTCTACAAGTACATGTATGCATACTTGTGAGAAATCTTACAATAATAAAAGCAAAAAGTTCAAACCATATCTCGACAATACCTTGTGAGAAGAATAGCACATAGAAGAGTGATAAGGTTATCTATAAGGGGATTGATAACATCTATTGGATCATTTGGCAAAGCAAAGAACCCCAAGGTAGCCTGTCAAGATATTCAGAAGTATTCACAGCTCAAAGTAAGCACTTATGGAACAGAATTCACATTGTTACTAATTTTAACAAAATAAACTGAAAACATGTACCTTCATAACATGATTTCTTGTTTCAATTGTCAGCTTTGGCTCCACAGAAACCAAGGTGGTACAGGCATTCAAAGCAAGAGCCTAAGAAACCATAAACAGAAAACAGGTCATATACTCTGTTACACAGACTCATCATTTTGGATCACCATACCGGTATCTACATGACATGACACAAATAAGGATACAATATATGTGTCCGACGAGACATCGACCCTAAAGGCACGGTCTCTGCTCCCTTTGGCTAGCTACAATTGCAGCTGGAAGAAGAAGAAGAAGAAGAATAGAGAAAGGGCGAGCCAAGTCTGTATTGTGCTGCTGGCTTACAAAAAGGGAGAATGAAAAATAGTTCTGCTGTGGTGCTGAATAAGAGAAAGATGAATAGGAGAAAATTTAGGGCTTTCCATTTAATATTAACTTGGCTTGTACAAGGCGCTAATAGTCAGGCCCAAATTCCCTTCGAATTAGTCTTAGCCTAGCACAAAAAGCAACACGATATCTCTCGGGCTCTTGCCTAGCTAATATTTATATGGGTTCGAGCTTTGAGATAATAATCCTTTAAAAATATTTAATTATTTTTTGATAGAATAAAACTACTTAAAATCAATACTCATAATAAAACTTAATTTAATTGCTTAAGACTTTAAAAGAGAAGGGTTTTCCCTTTTTTTTAAAATAAAGCCCAAGGAAAATATTAAAATTAAAATTATTTAACATGGTATTGTAGTTAAATATCTTTAAGATATTGTTATAAGACGTATCCATGTGTCTGCACTCTTACTTTTGAATCCTTTTTAGCCAACTCCATGAGTCCAAAATTTTAAGCAAACTATATAGCAATATCAGTTAATGTAATAGACAATAAATACCACTATATCATACTGCAATTATTAGAAGTAATCAAACTACCTGAGTATGCAGAAGTTCAAGACTTGAATCAGCAAAACCATCGGTTTCATCTCGACCCATTAAAGTTAAAATATAGTCAAGTAACTGGTCTCTTCTTTTCAGTGGGAACGGTGCACCATTTTCAGCAGCATTAATGACAGCACGACCTGCATGAACAGTGAGTTATATCACCATTACATGTTTGAATGCCAGAACAGCTAATTTGTTATCAACATATTAAGTATGACATGTGAAAACATTTTCTATGTGAAAACATTTTCTAGCAGTTTTATTTCCGCATTTCATCCAACCAACTCTTAAGCCAATGCATGACATCCTCCCCAACCTCTGCTTCCTCATGAATCATCAAGTCTAAGCTTTGAAAACAATCACTCTTGGCGCATAGGAACTTCCTTCTCAGAAATTCTTAGTCCATAATTATTTCTACTTTTACCCTTAATAAAAGTGCATTCCTATTATACTGTTCAAGCCCTGCTTAACCTCACACCTTTTGGACACTAATATTCCATGTTTCTCTTTTTTGAGAATTATTCACTCCACGTTTCTAACTTGCTATTAAAGTATTATTTTTACAAACCTAGTAAATCAATAGCTGTAATAACAGCCTGCTTTGCTGTCGGGTGATGTACATGAAGAAGCCGAGAAAGCATGTTAGTCCCCTGCAAGAATGAGAACTAATAATCACCTTACATAATATATAAAATTCTGCACTATAGGTAACACAGTGAACAGCCAAATTGTAAATAGACATCAGACAACTTCAATCAGCTATAGTGTATATAGGTATAACACAGTGAAAATCACAGTTCAATCATAAGATGCAGATTTGTATCAGTAAGAAACATGTATGATGGGATGAACCCAATACCCACCATATATTAATGGTTTTCAAACATGCAGCTTGAAAGCTATACAAATATGGAACTGTTAATGCTTTAGTTGTAAATGGAGGCTAAACATATAAAAATTATGAGGCTTATATCATTACAGCATTCAGAGAGTTATTAGGAGCCCAAAAAGATAAGATTACTTACAACAAGTGCATCTATTCTAGCCTCAATAACCATTGATGGAGCATATCTTGCAGCATATCCGTACATCAGAGCCAAAGCAGCGTGTACATCATCAGAATCTTCTGTTCTGTAACTTTCAGAGAAGAATGCTAAAAACCTGCAGCGGGTAAAGCCTCAGACTTCAGATCAATTTTTTAAAAATACGCACAACCTTAAAACTTAAAATTAAAAAGAAAGAGAAAAATGAGGAAAGTTGAGAACATGCTTATACAAATTGACAAAAATAATCAATTTATAAAATTACTTAACTGAAAACAACAGCAGTTGTAAAGAAAAGTATTGCTTCAAGTTTTCAGTTTCACCCTATGATAAGGATAATAATTCATAAATATGGTAAACAAATAAAATAAGCAAAGCCATTCTGCTTAGAGTTTTATTCTCTTCAAATTTTGAAGAGAAAGTGCATGTACTGCTAAAATCCACATGTAAACCGAACATCACATTCCATGGTGTTGCAAATGGAAAAAAATTTTAAGCATCAAACCTTTGAAATATGCTTTGACCAACATTATCTAGAATGTCTTTCAGCTTATCCAACACGGCATCCAAGTGGGATGCTGCAACCTGAAAGAATGAAAATTAAAAAAGATAGACATGCAAAAGAATAAAAACAAATACTAAAAAAGCTTCAAGTCTACCAATCCCATGGCTTTTGCTAAACCAAGTCTGTTGGTCGGAATAGCGATATTAGCTTGCTTATACATCCAGTCAATTTTTCCACGGACATAACCCCTGTCATTAACTTTCTGAAGAAGTATACCCAGGCCTCTGCAACACCAATTTCAAAAAAACAAAAGAAAGAAAGAAAGAAAAGAACATTCAAGATTTTGCACTTAGCTTTGTATCTACTAGAAAAACAGAAGGCGGTGAACTCTGGGGAGTCAATATTAAGAGTAAATAACTTTAGAAGCTTAACATCAGATACAAGCAATATTTTAAGCGGAAGGTCATTGCTGGTTAAAGAAATTGCTGAAAGTTAGCAAGGAGGAAGATTGCAAGAGAAATCTAAAGCTCATAATCTATACAGTAAATCAACTTCATAGAGATTGGACTTGGTTCCAGTGTAACATCAGTAACTTCAAAAGAAAAATTTCTGATGCCTCTAGAAACTACAAAAAATAAAAAGTAACTTAAAATTCAATAAGAATTTCCTTACAAAATAATTTTTGCTTCTAAAACAGGATAGGCCAAATGAAACAATCACCAAGAGAAATTTTACTCCTGAATAAGGAACCAATACATGAAAAAACCCCTCACTCAAGCTGTTGCAATTCATCAGGATGGTGCCTTCACTTGGCACTATTCCAAAAATTAGCTGTAGAGAAGTGGCAAGGCCTGAATTCAAACCAGACCTCATCATCAAAGATAATTTGAAAAAAAAATTTAATAGCATCTAGCATCTAATATCCTATATTTTGTGCATATTTATGTTAGACCAACATAACAGGCAACATCCTGGCAATTGCCTCAGTTCTATAAATTTTCCTGCAGCCGCTAGATTAAGGGAAATTGTAACTCTGAATGCACTAGTAAAGGCTTAGATGTTAGGATGGCCTCCATTCTTATGCACATATTCATAAGTATACAAATACAAATATATAATTGTAAATAAAGGATGAAAAGGAAATAATGTACAATTCTCATACATGTTATAATTTAGAAGGTCAAGAAAAACTTTTTAACGATATGAAAAAAATGCATATTTTAACATTTTTTTAAACTTAAATTGGCATGCTTGTAAACGTATAATAAGTCATCATTTCCTTCCTTTAACCAAACAAGGTAAGTTTACAATGAACCCCTTCCTTCTCATTCTCTCTTCTTTTTTAAGCAATCCCCAAAACATAGAACTATACCTTCTCCTTTCCCCTCTATTAATCTTCCTTTTCCCACTCTACTCCTCTCCCTCCATTCCGCCTCTTGTCCTTCCCCTCCTAATTGACAAACATAGTACAAGAATCTTTCCCATTTTCACCCCAATTCCACCCCACCCACAACAAAAGGAAGATACTAGTTTCTTTCATGAATTCAAGATATCAAAATTCAAAACTAATACCGGTGAAGGAGCGCTGAATGTTCATCATCAGGCGCATAAAGTGAATATTGCTTGGTAAAAGCATTTCCCAGAGAAATCACCCAATCAGTGTCTTGAATCACATCCAAAGATTCTGCAAGAAACTGCAACACAATAATCATGAGATATTACTAATGGTACTTAGCACATAAGGAGGAGTTTCTAGTTTTTCCCCACTTTGATGTTGTTATATTGCACTCAAGAGTAAATCTCATTTCTTATTTACATCTGAAAAAGGACATTAACTCCCCCATCGGCAAAGTCCAAAGTCAAAATAAAGTTCTCTAGAGGAGATGTTTCCCACCATGTGCCAAACAATATAGTGGAGCATAAAAAAAGGAATAACATAAATGATTTATGAGATAGAAAACCTTACGTTGATTATCATGTCATCCCAGGTCTCTTGATAGGAAGGATCCAGCTCGAGATCTTCTGGGTCACTAACATACGCCTTCATTTTTGGAATCTAGAGCTTACCAAAAAAAACAATCAATTAGATAAAGAGCATGCTCGCTTTAGCTAACTTTTGATACATGCATGACCAATAATTTGTTTAATTAGGAAACAAAATAGGCAATAAGTACACGAGGGATAGAACTATACAGAATGAACTTGAAGCAATAAGCATTGATCTAACTACTGATTGAGCCTTTCTCCTATAACTATATCTTTTAAATCTTTAGTTTTAATATGTCGACATGTTTTAGAAACTTTAGAAACTAATATTTCATTATTAAATACTATTAACATCAATGTAGCCAGCAGAAAAAAAATGGAACTGTCACCCTATTTAAGTGTTTAAATTTTTCTTGCAGTCACATATCTCACAGTTAATGACTCAGTACACATGAAACAATTTTGACACATCTATATTTTGATCTGTATTACTTTCTCAAAAGCACTTCATGCACCACTATAATTTTGGTTTCTATAAAATGAACAAAATTTCAACTCAAACATAAACTTTCACTTCTAACTTAATTCCCATAAATGAGGGTCTACCTCATCTTGCCAAAACAAGTTGATGTTCCTTGGAAACAGAGGTGCCAAATAACAGAGTACCTGTAAATAGTTCAAAAGTTAAAAAGAAGACAGGACCATTTATCGGTCTAACATGGCTAACCCATTCCAAATGAAACAACCATAGTATACCTCCAAAACAAAATTAAATCAGAAATCTTGAACAACTGCCATACACTATTAATTTCAGCCACAGAAGGAACACCATTTAAATTTCCATGCATTGAGCTTTACAAGCCTCTATCCTTTTCATGTATATTTGACTAGAAAAACTGCTTAAAATACAGTAATTAGAAGTGATCTAAAACTGGAGGTTGCATGAAAGAAGAGAAACTGAATTTTTTTTCACAATTTTGAAAAAGTTTAAAAGAACATATGCTAAGTAGAAAAGTCTTCCAATCCACTGGTCTGATATTCCAAAGTGAATAAGAGCACAATTAATGCCATACTTTTACATCTGCTTTAACTTGTCAAGGTTCATTAACAGTAATATAAGCTAATTCAAGTATAATTTATGCTTACTGTCAGAATCTGAGTTGCCAGCTGCTCCCTTGCCAAAGGGTTGTGCAAAAGAACCACCAAGCGTGCAAACAGCTCCTAAATTTGTGTAGGATGAAAGAGATTTACTTTCATACGGTAGAGAACAAAAGCAAACTTAAAACACATCATATGCATAAATGCACATTACCTCAGGGTTTGGAATATCACTGCGAGCTTTACAGTCACTAAGCATATTGTTGTTATAAGAAGATCTATGTCTGCATAATTCTGCAATGCATCTGCATACCTAAGTAGCAGCATAGATGAAAACCAGTCATTACAAATCATTAGATTCAGCCTAGTCTAACATAAGAGATGGGCATTACATGCACAATGAAATAACCACAGCAAACAGGAAATAGAGGGTTGTGGACTTAAAATTATTTAAGATGCATCCCACCGTGGCAACTGCACCCGTATAAGCCTGAGGAATGATCATCTTCAACAGAAAAGGCCAAAGAATGTGCTGCATAAAAACTAGATATCAGTTAAGGATAACTTTTGCCATTAAATTTTCAAACTAAGAACCCTCATTAGAGATTTAATGGTTGAAGAAGGGAGAAGCCAGTATACCTCCATTTCGGGAATTGTGATAGTTAGAAGTAGAAGACCTTTCTCACATATTGCTCTTAGTTCTGTTGGACAAACTGACCCTATCTGCACCTGACAAAACAATAACTGACATTAAATACAATGGTGACTCATACATTATCATACTTTACATGATCCTGAGAATGTGTCAAAGAAAAGTGTAGCAATTAAGGCTCAAATTTGACCGTTTAAGTACACCCAAGCACTGTAGCTGGTAGAACAAATATCAGTTTTGATGACATGAAGTGACTGCACTTAACAAGAATATGTAATGTACTGTCCATTTCTTCAATTTTATCATACATTTAAATTTTCTATTTTTGTGAACAACAATCAAATTAAACCAACATTTGACACCCTGACTTTTCATATTTGTAAAGTAAATCATCCAATTTGTTACTATAGTGAACAAAGCTGGACCCAAAGCTTACCTGGGAGCTTTCAAGATCATTTCTATCATGTTCTGATAAAGCACAATGGCATACAAGATATTCGACAAACAACTCTGCGTATGGCCCAACCAAGTAACAATGTGAAGCCATCACCACTATCAACTACCATGAAAGTAGGACCAAAACCAGTAAGATAAGAATGTATGTTTGATTAATAGCATTATAAACTGTAAGCTATAAAACTACATAACAACATACCTCAGAGAGAGCCTTTCCGATGCCTATATTTTGCTCATCTAACAACGACTTCACAGCATCAAGTAGCAAAGGCCTCTTATTGTGCCAAGCTTCAGATGACCTTAAAGGAAATGCAAGTAAGTCATGTAAGATAATTAATAAACAGAATTACACGAAGAAAGAAAGAAATAAACCTGGGCAAGAGATGCTTCAAAACACAGAGAGCACCAAAAGTTAAAGGCTCTTCTTTTAATCTGCATTTCTGGTAGTAAAAAAGATATAGAAAAAGAAAAAATACGTCAAAACATTAATTATCTATTACTACTATTAAGAAAAGAAAACTATGTCTTTCTACTTATCTAACAACCAAATACAAACAGTCCAATCATTGATGCCACTTTCCTGACAATACAAACTTTCCAGTTTAGATGACCAAAAATGAAGCACCTTGCTTAGAAATGTGCATACTCACATTCAGAAGAAAGGTAAATAAATCCTCAGGGTATACAGAACCAACTGTCAAAAAGCAACGCTGTACTTCATTGTATGTCTGCAACACAAAGTACAAAAATTATGATGTGGAAAAAGAAATGGAACTTAGTAGCAAGTAGAAGAAACAGAACTTATCATAGTAATTAACATCATTAACAAAAGAAGGCCTTGCAGAATGTAATCATACCTTCAGTCCCACAGAAAAGTCAGAATGCTCTTTGCTATCATTATTCATGCAGATGACAGGCAGGAGTGTTGATAGTATAACTGTGAGCTCCTGCAAAAGACAACATGAAATATCCATCAAGAGAAAAAAAGAATTTGCTATTCACGTAGTACATACAAAAGAATCTTGACAGAAATTAGCCGGTGTAAAGGAAATTCAAGCCAGTGTAAAGGAAATTCAATAACCATGACTGCTCTATTTCTGATTTATAAAAGGCGAATATTTCCGTACTGCAATTAAATCAGTAATTAATCCACATACCTATCACATGGACTACAAAAATGGGGCAACAAACAAGCAAACAAACAACAAATGCAACAATAAACAATGCAGGCTCATGCAATGTTAATGTATCCGATCTAAAAGTAATTGGCATTAGGTGGAGATGTCCAACTTGAATACAAGGCCACCAACAAACCAAATTAAACCAACATTGGATAACACCACTTAACACTTTCAAAAGTTTTTCCTTTTACGAAAGACAATTAGAGACTTCATCCTAATATTGATTAAATCAAAGCATTTTGAATAACATCTGACTAACATCTAGAAAATGTCTAAGAATAGAAACCCTGACTAATCCTCGATACAATAACTAGATTTCATTATTGTTGAACATTCCTTTTGGGCACTTACAAGTCTTTGTCTGGTTAGCATCTACTTTTGTCAACGAGCAAGGAAAATGAAAACTAAAGATATGGTTAAAAAAATTTCTAAAGATAAGACATTCAATAGACTGTGCTCAACAAAATCATTGCTTGTAGGAGAAAACAGAGCAATTATTTCATAAACTATTTAACAGACATAATGAAACAATCCTCAAAGTTCTTCCACCATATCTAAGAAAAATGAAGATGTTACACTCGAGAGCACTGAAAGTTTTTGCGCAAGAAAATAGTAAGTAAATACAAGTGAACAGAAACAGAAGATGATGAGGGCTTTACCTCAAAATCAAGCAAAGGAGGGCCCGTTTCTGAAAGTAAGGAAGCATTTAGGAGATTATAGAGACTATAGGTAGCAATAAGTGCAATATCTTGCTCCCTTTTATACCTGATTATAAGATAAAGGAAAAGACATTATAATCCATATCGATGTCCGAGTTTAAAAATTGATGAGGTTTGTCTGCTTGTAAGTATCTGCAAGTGTATGGATGCAAAACATACATGTCTAATAGCAACTCCAAAGTAATACTTTATATAACACTGGTATACATCGTATATACAGACTACAATAATGTAATTTGTATATTGAATCATTGAGGACTAAATTTTAATCTTACAACTCCAATATAGTAGGAACAAGTCTTGGTAAAGCTGCCTTTAATTGCGTGCGGGTGATAAGACCAACCATCTGACCTAATGCTTCTACAGAAGATATTCGAACCTAATTCAAATAAGAATAAAGTCAACAATGAGCAACATTAGATCCTAACAAACAGGTAGTACATAACAGGACATAGACCTTGTTAACAAAAAGAAATTAAAAGATATTTATTGGAGACAGATATATTTTTCATACATAGGGATTTTGCTTAAAGAATTTTGCAGTTTTCACATATTTCTATGTCTTTGTTTTTGGATGAGCATGGAGGGATTAAGAAACACGCAAGGGAGCGTTATTCAGTACATGGAGTTTTTTTCCAGAATCAAACAATAATAAGAACATAATAAAACAGTAATAATATCTTTAATCTTAGGTTTTTAATGCGCACACACACAAATCTTGACTTAGCATACCTTAAGATCCCGTGAAGCAGCCCAAACTCTCAACAGAAGCTCAAAGGCAGAATTTAGAAATGACCTGCAACAAATACAACATTTATATGTAGGCATTACATCATCAGAACATGATAGAAGGCGTCAGAAAAATGGCACCAACAAAATGTGTATCTCACATGACATCACCATCGAGAGGGGAATCTGAAGGGAAATCAACGTTATATTGCCAAACAGCTTGACACCAGCACTTAAAGGCTAGGAGGGTAAAAAGGGCATAACATTGTGAGTAAGCCAGCTATCAAGACAAGAAATGCATAATTCAGGTGAAACATATATCTACAACCAAATCATCTAAGGGAAACAAAATGGGGTGCACATCAAACCCTGGGAATTTGTGTATGTCAGAAAACATGGAAAGAGGAAAACCAGCATAAAAAGAGAGCAACCTAAGTTGATCAACTTTGCCAAAATAGAAAATGGTTCAGAAGAACCAACTTCTTTTACCAGCTATGCTCCCATATGGGAGCAGAGAATCTTACAAGATAAAAAATTAATTATATCTCAAACATAATGATGAAGATTCTGAAGTTCAAGCTCCACAGAAGGAGACTTCAATCAGAATTGAAAGACATAATGAAATCTAGTTACTAGCAAAGATTGAAACATAATGATGTTAACATGTTTCCTGCCTTTAAGTTATTAATTAACTTAAATTTTAAAAACGCAGTGAGAGGACATATATTACCATTTGCAAATATTGGCCTGTGGGCATCTCGTACGTTTCCAAGAATAGGTAGAACTCGTGAAAGCACACCTTTCAATCGTGGAGTGAACTGCATAGCTTGATTGAATAAAATAGAAGTACAAAAAGACTTTCGTTAAACAAAGAAATTGCAATAACCCATAGATAATTCAAGTTCAAAAAAGTACAAAGAACCACAAAGGCAGGTGATTAACCATCAGCAGAAGCAAAGTCTGCAAGTATTTGAACCATAGCTGGCAGAGCTGAGCTTGGCCCTGACAAATGAAGAAATATTTCTTCTATCATCTGCCAAACCAGGATAGGCCATGATTAATGACTAAATACAGATAGTTTAAGCAATGAAGTTGATAAGGGAAAACAAGGACAAAAGAACAGAAGAGGAGACATAGAGCAAATAAAGAAATATTTCTCTTATGTCAACAAATAAACATCATAGAACAAGAGAAAGTTTCAGAAAATTACAGTAACAGCCAAAATAGAAAATTACAGAGCAAATTGTCAGCAACAGACTTACAAGGTCCGGCAGATGTGAGCCTATTGAAACAAGTAGACTTGCCGCTGCCCTTTGCCAATCTGCATTGAGTTCCTATACAACAGTGAGCAAAAAAAGCAAATTATGAAGTGTGATCCATGAACAACTAATTGCATAAAAGAAAGCATGTGTAGAATTGGGGATCAATAAGCCACCTACCAATGTGAGCTACAGTGTCAGCCAATACTAACAAATATGTTATTTTCCTAATCCCCTAGGAGACACCACGATGGTTAGAGCTTGAGACGTCTTGGAGGTCTCAAGTTCCAATCACTAGGAACCTTGTTGTTTGGAATAAAAGAGTAAGAAGGGCCTATAAGTTTTTGATAAAATAAACAGTAAGGCAACCTAATTCGTGGCAACTTCCTGAGCCTATAGGGGCAGTTCTAAGTATATGTTACTAATTCTAATGTAACAAAAGAAACATATAAAAAAAAGACAAATATATATATATATATACCTTGGAGGAGATAATTTCTGCGGTAGCAATTTTGGCAAGCTTGCCCATATAAGAAGCATCAATGTCCTTTTTATCTAAAGCTCGAACTCCAAATGCCATTACTTGAAAAACTCCAGCCATATTACCAAATCTCTACAATAAGTATCCAATAATTTGAAATTTTAATCACACTCCAATTTTCTACATCTAATAAAAAAACAAAAACAAAGAAGAAAATTATTACCCTGCGGCCGCCTCGAGAAACAGCGGAGCAACAGTCAAGAACAAGAAGAGGATTCCTAAAATAGTTATCAAGTTAAAATTAGACCAAAAAACGAATTATGTAAACTTGTTTGAGAAAAAGAAAAAGAAGGTACAGTGGAGAAATGTCTTTAAGAGAAGCCATGGAGGCTTCTCTAACCATCGGAGATTCATCTGCGAGCGATGAGACGAGAACTTGAACGGCCTCTGCTTTTTTTATAAAAAGATCAAAAATTAAAACAGTTTAAAAGAAAAATAACAGTAGTAATCAAAAGGGGGAATGTTGAAATTGAATGTACCTGGAGCGGGAAGTGAGCCCCCGATGGAGCTCGAAGAAGCCATTGAATTGTGCGTTACAAATTTCAAGAGAAAAGGAAACGAAGCATCGAAAAGGAGAGGAAAAGAAAATTCACTGTAACGAGAAAGAGGGGGATGGAGGAAAAGAAGAAAAAAAAAAAAGAGAAAGGAGACAGGCTGGTCGTTAAAACCACGTGGTAGCGCGATTCCTATACCTTTTTTCTTAGATGGGGAAATTGGAAAATGGGTTGATTTCGTGGCGTGTTCCGTTTCTGTCTGGATTTTCGCTTTTCGATTCGATTTGTTCCTCCGATTTGGGTTTGTCGAATCCAATCAAGATTCAGGAAAGAAAACGCTTACGTTTTTGGGGCAGAAAGAAGCAAATGGGCTTGCTGACAACTGTCAAACACAGAAGGGAGATCGGAGAGGGTTCCGTTGCATTGGGTTCTCTTTTTGGGCCTAATCTTAGTAGTACTATTTTGTTTTTTATTTTTTAACGTAGAAAGATAAAATAAATTCAAAAATATATTTGAATATTTGATTTAATGATTAATACATATCAACCATATTCTAAGAACAAGATTGGAATTTTCTTTCTCAAAATAATATATATATATATATATTAACAAAGAAAAACTAACATAAAATTTAGGCATAGTGATTGCCCTTTCACCTCTCCCTGGAAGAAAGAGGTTAATCTTGTAAGTCTAGAATCAAATTCCAAGTCCTACCTTTCTAAGGGGTCTATGCCTCTATAACTCTAGCCAGAAAAACAAAAATAGAACATTAAAAATTGCCAATATCTGAGATAATAAATAAAAATTGAAAGCGCAATGAAAAGCATAAAATGATGGTCATGGAACTAAGAGTTCTATACATATATTTAGGCATTGAAGTATTGCCACTTGTTCACATGTAAAATTAGCAAATGATGGACCTAATAAACAAAGATATTCAAACATTATTTATGGCTTAGAAGGAAGATGAGCTCAAAATTGTTACATGAGTGATCAATTAGAAGGGAGATCCTATTGGAGCTGTGAGCCCAAGGTACCGCATTATCTTTATCCGGCGAGCTCCTTTAGCAGATTTCGATGGAAATGTAGCATCCTACAAAAGAATGTTCTGAAACCATTAATGATAACAACTAGCTAGTAGTTTAAGACAAGTAGGCATAAATTTTAGTGGCAACTCACATCAAGGTGAATTGTAGGCTTTGGTTCCTTCTTACTACCTCCTTGTTTGACTAAATTACTACCTGTTTTGCTTGAAGTAGATGAAGTCCATTTACCTGTCCAAAATCAAGCTGGGTTAAAATAACAACAAAGGGTAGTTTCTCTAGTAAATCCAATGGAAAATGAAAGCATTAAAGGCTTAAAGTATAATCTAAAAGCGTAAAAAAAATGCTGTCTCCCAGAAATTAAATATATTTCCAGAGTGATAAGAAGGCAGAAAATGTAATCAGTATTTGTTTGTGGGGAAAGGTAGGGGGTGAAGCCCTGCAATTTTGTGAGAATTGGGTGCATTGAATCCCCACAAGCACTTAACAGCCAGATCCTCTTACCATCAAACTAATGAGGCCAGCTATTCAAACTGCGTTTCTCAAGAAGACTCTAGCTACAGTTGAAGAATAGCAGTCCTTGGATAAAAGCCATAATACACTTGTAAGAACCTCTATGAACCTTTCTGAAGATGGTATTAAGTTTTATTAGCATTTCAAAGAATATCTGCTGGTTAAACCATGATCCTGGGAAGGAATTGAACACCCCTTTGTGTCTAATGCAAGCCTACAAGACAAAGATCTTAAACTGCACCTAGAATATGAATCAGATTCAGAGGCATCAAGCATGAAGAGGATGGTGTATATTATGGAAGCTACAACTGTGGCTCGTAACACCTGTTAGCATTTCAATCTTTTGATATACAACATTTATAGGATATAATAAGAATAAAGCAATGTTGAACAATCTGAAGCTATCCTCAACTTTTGAATTCTGTATCTTCCTCAGTTCCACTTATTGACTCTGCAGGTTTTCGAGTGTGGTTGAAGGTTAATAGTGTAACATAGAGACAAATGCAACACATACCTGATTTTCGGTCTTGCTGATCGGAGTGAGAGGAAGAATCATGGCTTCTAGGCAACTGCCTACATGATTTTATATGTTCCTTCCTCTGTACTAATGCCTGCAAATAGGCCAGAGTTCAGTTCCAAAAGTTGAAAATTGTACAGCGAAAATGAATTGCATATTTCACTGAAATCATCAAATACTTGTTTCAAAGCATCTTGAAAATTTTCCATTGGATTGCAGCTCCTTTCTTCAAAGCACTGACAAAAATTAAAGATATTGCGTAGATTCTTAGGCAGAGACTTTAAAGTAGACATCATTTAAGCTACTTATTCATACGTGGAACTAAACTTGCTTAGTTAAAGAAACATTAAGTTCCCATAGATTTATATCACAAAACCATTTTTTCATCCAATCATTTTCTGTTCTTGTTATCACAACCACCACCAAATTTCCAATCACATTGCACAAACCATGAGGGAACTATCATCATTCCCCTCCAAAGCCTCCTAAATACTTCAAATGAATATCACAAAGTGGTATGAAAGAAAAAGAAAAAGAGAAAGAAGAGAAGCAAACTCTTTTTATAGCAAGTATTAAGGAAAAGCATTTATTAGGCTTTTATCAATATGTGATGATTTGGCATAGCTAGACAAAGCCTGTACTTACATCCTCAAGCATTGAAAGATCTCTTGCTGCATTAACCCAAGCACTGAAAAGCAATTAGCTAATATTTAAGATCATGTAATTGAGATACCTGGCGGAACAACAAATTTTTCACAGTTCTGACAGAAGCAACATTAACTTACAATGGGGAACTCTACCTGTTATGTTTCCCATAAAACTTAACTAAAACATGCTCCTCATTGTGTTGGATTCTTGAATCAGCTAAAATGGATCTTTGGCCAATGATCTGTAAATGTCAAATAAGAACTTCTAAGTATTTTTAAATAAAGAAAAGGAACTATTTGCTCCATGTGCAAAAGGTTCCATAATCTCCTCTTCAAGTGAGCTCATATCAGAACAGAACAAGAAGTTTTGAGTCAAAAGGGAAATTATCAAAAGGAGACACTAAAAGAAGTTCTTCTCATGCCTTGAAAAGTTACAGGCATCAAAGATTTAAATCTGCTTATATCTGCTGTACTTTTGTCATATACAAAGTTATGAAATTAGGTATAGAATTCACCTCTAACAAAAAAGCTTTGTTTCATTTGGCAACTTAGCTGACTTAATAGTATGCAAATATGAGATAGCCCAAAATGAGCTAGAGAGAAGGAATGAAGGACATGCAGATTGACAGCCAGAAAGTAAAAAATCAACAAAAATGAAAGAATAAAGGGCAAGTTCTCTAATAAATAAACTGTATTCGCAGGATTCTACAAATTCTGGCACATGAACACTGACTGTATAAAACACAAAAAGATCACCCACATATTGTGAAACAACATGAAAGTAGCAGGAACATACTTCAGCAGGCCACCACACTTGGCAAGCAGTTTTGGCCCATACGACATTTCCTGGAGTTATGCAGACACCATTGCTTCCTGTAACTTTTAATTTCTTCTTATCACTGTCTTGTTCCACAACTTTCCTACTTGAGAAATAAAAAGAAAATGAAATTTCCTAAGTAAACAAACCATATAACAAGACAGCAACTTTCAGAAACTGCCCACAGCATTATACATACTGGACAATTCTACCACTGCATGGGTCACTAACTTTATTTAGAGCAACTGATTCTACCACTGGAAATTCATAGAAATTCAACTCAAATCCTGGTCTTTTGCCCCAGGACTTCCTGCAATAAACTGAGTCATGCAACTTTTTCCTTCCATCTTTTTTGTCATCAAAACTGGTTAAGGTTACACTGGAAGCTTCATCTCTATCATAGGAGCACTCTGGTAAGGAACCTGTGCCAAAATTGCCAAAATTTAAGGTACGGTTCTCCATAAAAAGAAACTGAAGCTAAAGGCTTTAATTTATTGACATAACAATCTATTTATCTTAGCACTAGAACTTCAGCAGAAACTGATATGAAAAGTCATATAATTACAAGTTACAACCTATCTAAAAGAATTCCAGAAAGTCATAACTTCACAAAATTTATTCTTATTAAGTTCTTTTACATAATTATCCGTGTAATTAATAACATCCCCCACCCTCCATGGATGGGTTGCCAATGCTGAAAAAAAAAATCCATGTAATTAATATCATGATGCGAAGAGAACAAGAGCAATCTACATAATTATTCCATAATTGATGCACTAAAAGCCTGCAACCTTCAACCTTTGTCCTGAAATTGTGTCCAAGATATCCATTTGGGATCATTTAGCAATGCAACAATTACCCATCAATTATTTGACACAAGCAAACTTCAATCTTTACAGAAAAATCCTTTAATTTTAAGCAAGACAAAATTTTTTTTCTTCAACTAACTTAAAAGTTTGTGACTCCGATAACAGTAAAGTTAGCCAATACCCAAAAAAAAAAAAGGAATATGAAAACTGATAGAATTTGCTTAGAGAGAGAGAGAGAGATTGTAAGACCTGGAGTGGATGGGGAAGCAGGGGAAGAAGAAGAAGAGCGTTTAGCCTTAGAAGCAGCCTTTCTGGACAGCTTAGTAAACTGGGGAACATTATCAATATGGTTTAATTCCTTTATCTTTTGCTTCTTCTTCCTTGGTGCTTTCTTCTTTGTCATTGGTGTCAATCGAGGTAGAGTCTGTGTGTTGAGAAATGAGGAAAAGGTTTACATGGAGAGGAACCCTAGAGAAAAAGGAGGATATCGGCTTATCTGATCGGTGGAGAGTATTGAATTAGGCATTTCCAACGTGAGCATTTCGGCTGAAATGGTCCACGTTTCTTGTCTTTCTTTTTCTTTTTCTTTTCTTTTCCTTAGTACTCCGTCGTTCTATTGGATACGCTGCTGTTAACGACAATAACTGTTCTATTTTCTTTGTCCGCTTTCCTTGTTCTTTTCTGTATGACAGGCTATCTCCTCTTTTTAATTTTTACCAACAAAAATAGAATCCATTTTCAAGGAAAATGTACAGCCAAAGAATTACTCTGACCATAATTGCAGAGAGAATGATTTTATAATCTTATGCACTGACCATAAAATTTAAAACTTGGCAAACGCATTTGCAAACCATTGAGAGCATATCTAGTTTAGAGCTCATAACAGTCTTTGCAAAATTTCAAATAAAAAAAAGGGGACTTGATTAGCATGCCTAAATTGGCTTGTTTAAAGAGGACAGAAGGTAACATCGTAAGAAGTAGCCCCGCTACACTTGTAGATTGGAGGATCATTATCTCCTGGATATGTATGAGCCAACTGACAAACTTGCTTGAATGTTTTAGAATATTCATTGGGCTGGCAAGCCTGCCCTGCAGAGGCTCCAGTGCAACAATATTTGGGATCTTGTAGTGCATCGCAAGGACTATTGCACCCTACGTAAACTCCATTTTGGTTTAGAGCCGTCAAGGGCGAAGGGCACACATCTTTCAAGTTCTTGATGCAGTCTACCACAGGGCATGGTCCGGACCCTCCAACCAACGAGCCGCCTACTGGCTTAATCCGGACTGGCACGTTGAACCCATGGTTCAGGTTCACTTCATAAGTGACCACATTTTGGTTAATACCAAAATTGAGGAGGGTCGCAGGAGGTTTTGGTGGTGGGGATTGGCATTGAACTAAGCCAGACCCGCAGTCTCCTGTCTCACAAGTAAAATTATTCAACGAGGCATCATAGGAGCACTTGGTCCGTGCCCAAATGCTACCAGTCCAAGGATCTGGCATCGAAAATATTTCCAATGTGCCTGGACCTCTCTCTGGATCACCATCACCAATGGAGGGACTGGCGGCTAGCCAAACTGAGAATGAGCACTCATTGTCGAAGTTGAAGGTTATATCAGATTGCACCCGCCAACCTGAAAATTTGGATTGGCAATCTGGGGTAAGGCTTTATTTCGAGAAGAATGCAATTCAAGCAGATGACCTTGAGACTTTAGGACCTCGGGACCTCAAGAATTTACCACTTGAGCAAATAAATTAGTATTTAAAGTCCTAATAATAAAATTGAAAAGCCTATAAAATTCTCGAACAGAGGATATAATCACAAAAATGATATTTTAATTGTGGGACATCATAATATGCATTTGATACCATATGCCACAAAATAGAAATTAAAAAAAAAAAGAGACATAGCATTTACCTGAAATAACTAATAAGAGGAAAAGACTGAAAACTGCTTTGTTGGCCATTGAACCTTGAACTCTAGCTTTCACAAGGAAAATGTGATATGGAAGAAGCCGGTGGTGGGGTTATTATACAAAACCAGCGATTTATGAATGGAAAGAAATCCGTTGTAGATTGTCCATTATAAGAATACCTTAGATGGATGAAGCACATCTTTTACATTAATTAACCTTTGACCTTATTTTTCAAAAAAAAAAATAACCGTTGACCTCAAGTTTATGACTCTGTTTTTAAATTGTATTGTAACTAATAAGACTACTACTACTCTTAGCAATTTATCATATTAACTATTTTGTTCTTATATATTAATATTTTTTAATTCTTATTTTTTTTGTTAACAATCAAATCCTTAATTGTCAATTTTCCTTTTAAATTAAATATTAATTAACTTAAACTAACCACGGTCACATGTCTATCAGATTATAATTAAAGTTATAAACTAAACATAAATCTTTATAGACATGAAATATCTCTATAAATTCATTTGTAAAATTCAAAATTTCACCATTTATATTTTATAAATAGTGTAATATTCTTGGAACGATTGATCAATTGCTAGAACTGCATGACTAACAGCGATGAAGCTGAAGTCTTGGCCAGTCCTCTTGTAAGCATAATGTGTAGACGAAGATAATGAATCAAAAATGTGATTTGGGTCCAAAATCAGTGGATTTCGAGCCCCAAACCTTTACCTCAACTTCCACTCTCGTGCCTATAGCCTGTGTCGCCTAAATGACTCCTTTCTCACATTTTTGCTATGTATAAAGTATAAAGTAATAGATGGGATGTTCCCGAAAATAAACTTATAGATAAATGGGTTTATACAAATTAAATAAATAGATAAGTAGGCAAAAATGTGGTATCCGCAACAACCAGCTCGATGCTTTTGTTACAAATTAGAGAAATTCGACCATACAATCAGTCGCTCTCTATCACCCAACGTATAGCAGCCAAGCAAGATGTAAAGCAAACAAACGTTTGGTGACTGCTTGCTACATCTAGCTGTTAGCATTCTGATCATAGATCATGCAATTAAGAGCCTTAGAGATGGGCATATTATTATCAACTTTGACGCTACTCCATTTTTAATATATTTATTTCTCCATTTTTAGTTAACAGACAGTGCATGGATATCTCAACTTCTTATAAAGTTGCTTCAAAGGTTTGTGTAGCCCTTGCATTTGCTTTACCTAATGAACTATAGCATTGCCAACTCTGAACTAACAACCCTCTCCATTAACCTACCTTCCATTTCTGCTACTATAAGTACCAATGTTCCTCTTGCCATTCTAACACAACAATCATCAGTCAAGCCTAAAAAAGTTTCATTTTCTGATCACCAGAAAGAAGGCAAATGCCACTGCACCTTGATAGCTACTTGGGATCGTTGTTTCTTATCTTCGGCTTTGCTTCGTTTTTTACTTTTCCAGCTGAAGCTGCTGTGAAGAAGTATCAGTTTGATGTAGGTGTTTGCTGTTATTCTTCTATGTTTTCTTTGACTATAACTTTCCTTTAAAATGAAGGTTAAGGCTTTATATAACTCTTCTAGTTCTTTTTTCTTTTGGATTCAGATAAAAGTCAAGAATGTGAGTAGGCTATGCCCTGCAAAACCAATTGTCACAGTGAATGGAAGGTTTCCAGGACCAACCATTTATGTAAGAGAAGGAGACCGAGTTCTTGTCAATGTTAATTTGTAATCCAGCTTAATGCACAATATACAACATGTCCATTAAAAGCACATATAACTGAGATTGTGGAATTCACAAGCAAAATATGTTTAAATCAATTTCTTGTTTTTGTATGTATGCAGGCACGGCTCGAAGCAATTTCACAATGGTTGGGCAGATGGACCAGCATACATAACACAATGCCCTATCAAGACCGGACATAGTCACACCTATGATTTTAATGTCATAGGGCAACGAGGAACACTTTGATGGCATGCACATATTTTGTGGCTAAGAGCTACAGTGTATGGTGCCATTGTTATTATGCCGAAAGAAGGAACCCCGTATCCATTCCCTCAACCTCATCGAGAAACTAAAATTATCTTAGGTTTGTAATTGAGTTTATAGCCACCGGCATTTGAAAATTCTTTGAACTAGAGATATGGACTATCTAACAGGCAAAGTTTTATCGACAGGAGAATGATGGAATTCAGACGTTGAAGCACTTGTAAACCAGGCCAATAAGTTGGGGCTGCCACCACAAACCTCTGATGCCCATATTATCAATGGGAAACTAGGACCACTCTTCCCATGTTCTGAGAAACGTAAGTTTTACTTTCATGCTTTACACTAGGAAAAACATTTTTTTTGTTAGGATTAATTAATCTTCCAAAAATATAAATTTTAAAGCAATGTGATGATGATCATGGCGACAACGGAGATGATGATAATAAAAGCTCTAAATGAAAATCATAAGAACTGCTCCATTCAATGAGTTTTCCATCATTGGGCGTTAAAGCAATGTGACTTCGTTTCTTTTCAAATACCTTTGCCTTGGAGGTTGAGGCAGGCAAAACTTAGCTGTTGAGGATTAACGATGCTGCACACAATGATGAACTTTTTTTTGCAATTGCTGGTCATAACATGATTGTGGTAGAGATTGATACAGTCTATACCAAGGCCTTCACAACCAGGGTTATCTTAATTGCACTAGGTCAAACACCCAATGTTCTAGTTAGAGCTGATCAACCTCCAAGCCGATACTTCAAGGCAGCCAGGCCTTTCATGGATGCACCAGTTCCTGTCGATAACAAAACCGTTACAGCTATTCTAGAATATAAAGACATCTCAAAAACAGTTCTTCCCTCTATGCCCAAATTGCTTGCACCAAACAACACCAAGGTCACCTTGCACTATAACAAGAAACTTAAGAGCCTAAATACCCGACAGTTTCCAGCAAAAGTCCCACTTAAAGTGGACCGCCATCTCTTTTACACAATTGGTTTGGGTGCAAACCCATGCTCCACTTGTCAAAATGGTACACAACTCACAGCTTCATTGAACAATATAGCCTTTGTGATGCTAAAGATTGGACTCCTGCAGGCTCATTATTTCAATATCAAAGGAGTGTTCAGAATTGACTTTCCTGACCATCCTCCAATTCCATTTAAGTACACAGGTGTACCACTTACAGCAAACCTTGGCATTTCAGTAGGAATAAGGCTCAGTAAGGTGGCTTTCAATTCCACCATTGAGCTGGTACTACAGGACACAAATCTTCTCACAGTAGAGTCACACCCATTTCATCTTCACGGTTTCAATTTTTTTGTTGTTGGAAGTGGTGTTGGAAACTTTAATCCCTCCAAAGACCCTGCTAAGTTTAACCTTGTCGATCCACCTAAGAGAAATACAGTTGGAGGACCAACTGGAGGATGGATAGCTATTAGATTCAGGCCTGATAATCCAAGTAATTTCTTCATAGATAAGACCCTGCAAACAAATTGACTTTGACATGATACCTATTTGAACTTACTCTGGCTTTTTTGACTGCACATGCAGGGGTTTGGCTTATGCACTGTCACCTGGAGCTGCATACTATGTGGGGTTTAAACATGGCCTTTGTTGTTGAGAATGGGCAGTCACCAAGAAAGTCTATTGTACCACCACCAAGGGACCTTCCACCTTGCTAGACAATGGGAAAACGATTTGTTAATTCTTTCTTGATGGAGCAACAATTCTTTGCTTCTACATTTTATGTATTTATTTCATCTTTGTTTTCTTGTAACAAGCTCCCCTGCAGCAGTACCAGGTCATTCTTTTGGGATGGAAATGTCCCAAGATCAAAATGCTTTATTTGAGATTGTTTTGAGGTTGCATGAAAACCCCATTTATTTGAGATTGTTTATGTAATGCCAAGTTTCATCAATGAAGCTTTATACTTACTCCAAAAAAGGTATTGTCATTTTTCTTGACAGATATGCTTGTGGTATTCAATATTGATTGGTTATTACGATTGTTGGAAAAATCTACACAAATGAAAACCTTAAAGAGGTAGTGCTTCCTATTTGTTAAATACAAGCCTGTCATTTCGTGGAATAATATGAAATGCGCCATTACTATTTAGGCTGCAACAAACAGAGCAAAAATAGTACAATGAACATAATGATAATGATCAATTATGTTACAGCTCAACTTGTCCCACAACTGAAGTAGGGAAAGATAAGGTCAAGGCATTGGGGAGAATGGTCTAAAAGGACAAGAATATTGCACTATTCACCTCCACAGTGCTTCAACATTTGGAGGGTTTTAACTCATTCTTCCTACTTTTTTTTAAACGAATGGTGCAATTACTATTAAGTTATGCTTTATATAATTTTGAGAATGCGTTGATTGATAATGGTGGGTCGTCATATCTCAAACGAGAAACATGCGAGGAATAAAGTAATAACTACTGTAAAGACTCACAAAACACAAAAAGAAAAAGACTGATCTTCTCTTCAAAAGTTGCAAGAAATTTACCAATAATCTCGGTGCTATTCTGCACAATTGATGGAGAATAGAGATGGAATTAAATCTCATTATACATTAAGGGTCAACTCTACAGGTAGTTCCAAATCTTTTATGCAGGCTCTATTTTATCCTCATTGTTTTAAACATATTTTTGTCTTTTTCTGTCACCCTAGCTTAAACTAATAAACTTTAAAGTAGATTTTGTCAATGCCTGCCTAAATAACACTTATTTATGTTTTATGATATTTTAAAAAAATATTTAATATATTAAAAAATTATTATTTTATATACAATCGAAAAGTTTTTAAATTTTGTCATTTGTCTTTTTATTTATCGTATTAATTTATTAATTTTTGAAAAATATTTTTTAGTGGGACATGTAGCACTTTTTTAATTCCATTGATAGAGTTTAATTATACAAAAGTATATGGAGTTAAAACTCCATCGATTGTATAGTGGGTAATTTTTCATATGATATGTACCTGTCAGTCTGCCACCCCAAAAAATATTAGAATAACAATATTCTTTACTATGTAGTATGTACATTTAGTATACACTTCGTGCAATAAAGTGTTCAATTTCCCATCAAACAATTTTCAAGCAATAAGAAACCTCAATATATGACAATCAAGTAGTTGTTAGATTCTGTCCTTTTGTGTTTTCAATCTGCAACTGTGGATGGAATTCACACCTTTTACTCAAGTTATCTTTTTACATCAGGAATGATTACTCATTCAATTTCACGTTTTATGCTCAATCTATTTGCTTTTGTTGAAGAATTCTCTTTTCTGTCTTTGAGTAATCGTCAAAATGGTAGGAAGATACAATTACTCAATGGGTTTTAATGCAAATAATGATTAACAATTATTCAAAAGAGTTGTAATATACATAACAAGTAATAATTATTAAAATTTCATTATGATCATTGAGTGTAATGGTTGTTGATAATGATGTAATGAGATTTGTTTTTGAGTAAAAGAGAAAAAGTAAAAGAGAAGAGGAAGAAACACTGGTATTTAAAAAAAAAAAATTTAAAGGAAGATATTTAACTATCTCTATATTTGACCTACCAAGTCAAGCTCTCTATAACATCCTAAGAGTAAAATTAATCCATGAACCCTACCACTTGTTTTGGATTACTTTCATTATTATTCATGTGATATAGTTGTTCTACTCGTTTTGGTTCTTTTCATTACACTATATACAACATTATGATTAGTATAAAATAATTGTTTGAGTAATAATACGTTAGTAGTCAAAATCAAGCATTTACATTTTACTTTTTACATGAGAGTTCTCAACTTAAAAGGTTATTATGCATTGATAGTAACGTAGAAGTGAAAGATAAAGTAACTTGTAAGAATAAATTTAATGCTTGACTTATGAAAAAGTTTCATATATTGCTGTAATGCCTTGTGCACGATAATATATCGGCACGACATGTACACTTTACG